>NW_010525769.1:0-871 GCF_000687285.1 Phaethon lepturus | reverse complement strand
CATAGCTCATTATATGGTGGTGCCTCTTGGGCACGAGCCACCTCCTCAGGAGATGCTCAAAAATCTCTGCCTTCTGGACAGTCCATGATCTCTTCCAGGATTCCTGGGTGGTTGGGTTTCCCCAGTCCTCCTCGTTGCATGATCAACGCTACCCACTTACTCCATGTAGCACTGGTTCTGTGATGTAGAGGGGATGTTTCCTTTGAACATCCAGTGTAGCACAGGCAATCGTGGTGCCGAGAGGAGATGTGCTTCTGTACCAACAACCTCTGAAGCAGCTTGAACCCCCTCATACATTGCTGGTATCTCTTTTTCAGTCAGGGTGTAGTGGGATTCTAATCCTTGATACCCTCGGCTCTAAAACCCTAATGGTCAACCTCAGATTTCTCCTGATGTTTTCTGACAGAGGTTCCAGGTAAGACCATGCTCCCCAGCGGCAGTGTAGAGTACATTTTGCACAGCTGGTCCTGCCCAGACAGGCCCAAGAGACACTGCACGAGTTACAGCAGCACTCAGTGGTGGCGTCACTTTGTTCAGGCCACGATAGTCTGCTGCTAACCTCCACCCTCTGTCAGACTTTTGCACAGGCCATATGGGGCTATTGAAAGGTGAGTGGGTCTTGCTGATCACTCCTTGACTCTCCACTTGATGAATTGGCTCATGGGTGGGAGACAGGGAGTCTCGGTTTGTGTTATATTGCCCCCAGTGCACCGTCCTGGTAGCAATTGGTACTTGCTGTTCTTCAAGTCGCAGCAATCCCACAATGAAGGGATCTTCCAAGAGGCCAGGCAGGGTTGCTACCTGTTTGATCTTCTCTGTATCCACAGTAGCTACACCAAAAGCCCATCCGTACCCCTTTGGGGCCTTCAAA
>NW_010525768.1:0-4420 GCF_000687285.1 Phaethon lepturus | reverse complement strand
CCAGATCATCTATAAAGATATTGAACAAGATATACCTATATAAGTAAATATTTTTGCAAAGTCTTCTGTGGTCAAATAGGGAACAGAATTTAGATATCTGACAGACAGGACGCACCTGCTTAGATGCACAGACCTTGAAGCTATATATGGCAAATCTATAGTGTTGGCATGTGCCTTTTTACCATACCGTAGCCTCTGGATAACTTTATTCCTAGAGCTAAGCATGGACCCTAAAATCATGATATATACTGTGTTTAAGACTCAGTGGATTGTTAACCTGCTGGCAAAACATCTTCTAGGAATGTGCCACACTGAACATCCTGTTTCTAGTTGCCGCCTTAGCCAAAGTGGAAGCAGACTGTATTGTGTTTGAGTCTTTGTGTGTGTGTGTGTATAAATGTGAAGATATGTATCTAGATTACATAGAAAGCATGCATAATAGGGAAGGTACAAATTGCCCTGGAAAGGTTAATTTTTGAGTACTTGTCTTTGTAATCTTAGTGTTCAGCTATGTGGCACGAGCTCAACCTCAGTTCCTGTTTTGCGAATTTGTCTTCATGCTTTGTCTTTCAGCAGGGCTTTCAGTTGAAGTGTTTGACTTATGCAACCCAATGAAAAATTGCAAATATCTTGTCACCAGCATTCCCAGCTCCCGTTTAAGTTTCATTGTAACTGGTGGACTTCTTAAAGCTCCAACTTACAGAAGTATGTGATTATTTGGGGGAGGATGTTAAAAAAACAAACCACCTATATGCTTCTGGAGAAAACTTTGGAATATGATATGGCTTTAAACACTGAAATCTGAAACCATAAAAAAGGATGTTGTAGTGAGGTGGGTGTCGGTCTCTTTTCCCAAGCAACAAGCGATAGGACAAGAGGAAACGGCCTCAAGTTGCGCCAGGGGAGGTTTAGATTGGATATTAGGAAAAATGTCTTCACCAAAAGGGTTGTCAAGCATTGGAACAGGCTGCCCAGGGAAGTGGTTGAGTCACCATCCCTGGTGATATTCAAAAGACATTTAAATCTGGCGCTTAGGGACATGGTTTAGTGGTGGACTTGGCAGTGTTAGGTTAACGGTTGGACTCAAAGGTCTTTTCCAACCTAAATGATTCTGTCATTCTATGATGGTGCGTGTCTGCTACAGACCACCTATATTAGGCATATATGGCAAGGTTTTGGCAGCAGGGATGGCTTCTGTGGGAAGAGGTAAGGGGCTGCCCCATGACAGACACAGCCAGTTCCAGCTGGCTCAGCAACAGACCCACCGCAGGTCAAAGCTGAGTCCATCAGTGAAGTTTGTGGCACCTCTGTGAAAAAATATTTAAGAAAGGGCAAAAAAACCCACCAGACAGAGAGAGAGAGAGAAAGGGAACAAAAAGAGTGAGAAACAGCAAAGGGAACACCAAAGTCAGAGAAGGAGGGGAAAGAGGTGCACCATGGCACCACAGCAGAGATTCCCTGCAGCCTGTGGAAGACCTCACACCAGAGCAGATTTTCCTGACATGAACTGCAGCCTGTAGAGAACTCACTACCCTAATCTATTTTAATTGGCAATAAATTGAATTAATTTTCCCCAAGTTGAGTCTGTTTTGCCTGCGACAGTAACTGGTAATCAGTCTCCCTCGACCCATGAGCTTTCTCCCCCTGTCCTGCTGAGGAGATGGAGTGAGCAAGCAGCTGGGTGGGAGTTTGACCCTTAGCCAAGGCTAATCCAACACACCACCTGATCAAGAAGTAGATGAGGCTTCCTCCAGTTGTTTAAAGGAGTCTTCTTGTGTGCAGGCCCTGGTACTAATGGGGGACTGTAAACACCCCAATATCTGCTGGAAAGGCAATATGGCTGGGTGCAAGCAATCCAGGAGACTTCTTGAGTCTGCCAAAGAATTTCTTGATGTAGATGATCAAAGAGACAACTAGGGGAGATGCTCTGCTGGATCTGTTACTCACAAACAAGGAAGAGCTGGCTGGGGATGTGAAGATCGAGTGCAGCCATGGCTGCAGCAACCATGAGATGGTAGAGTTTAAGATCCTGAGATGAGGAAACAAGGCAAACAGTAGAATCACATTGGACTTCAGGAGAGCAAAATTCACCTTATTTAGGGATCTGCTTGACAGGCTCCCATGGGAGACTGCCCTGGAGAGCAAAGGGGCTGGTTGATCTCAGAGGAGAACCTCCTCAAAGCACAAGAACAGTCTATTCTGACATGCAGGAAGTCTAGCAGGTGTGGCAGAGGACCAGCATGGATGAACAGGGAACTCCTGACTGAACTCAAATGCAAAAAGGAGGTACACAGAAGTTGGACGTGTAGAACGGGCTACCCACGAGGAATATAGAGACATTACCCAAGTACACAGGGATGGAGTTAGGATAGCCAAAGCTTAGCTGGAGTTGGAACTAGTGAGAGATGTGAAGTGCAACAAGAAGGGCTTCTCTAAGTATACTGGCAGTAAAAGAAAGGCTAAGAAAAAATGTGGGCTCCAACTCAGTGGGGCAGGAGACCTAGTGAATGAGGACATGGAAAAAGCTGAGGTACTCAATCATTTCCTTTCCTCAGTTTTTATTGGTAAAGTTTTCCCTCAGGTCTCTGAGTCTACTGGCAGAGTCTAGGGGGAGTAAAGCATTACTCACAGTAGAGGAAGATCGAGTTAGAGTTGTCTTAACTGAACACACACAAGGTTTATTAATAAAGTCAAAGTGTTGCTATCACTGATCAGAAAGCAAGAGGGCAGTGGTCTCCAGTTTAACAGTGAATGCTGTTAACTAGAAAGGTCCATTAATAAACATATCAGTTTGCAAATAAAATTGCCAAAACTAAGGTCCGTGATGTAGCACAACGGTGCTTTAATGACATTCCTTCCTTCTGTGACAACTCTTAGCATAAAATTTAATTGCTAAACTCATGTACATAGAAGTACCCAGCCTGAGTATACGTTTAATAGACTCTTTACAGTTTTTTACCCATGAAACTAAGCAGCCTTCCCCAAGCATTGGGAATTGTGGATTGCAAAGGTTATCCCCCCCATTTTTTGCTAAAAATCAAAGTTATGTAGTTCCTCTTCCACAGCCAGAATATTATGGAGTGGACAGCATGATACTTGAAGAGAAAAAGCCATCCTTGGCATGGTAGACAGCTAATCAGGAGAGGATTTTTGACTTGCAAAAAGAATTGGGTCTGGCTGCGATGGAGTTAACTTTCCCCATAGCAGCCCGCATAGTGCTGTGCTGTGTATTGGTAGCTAGAAAGGTGTTGATAACACACCAGTGTTTTGGCTGCTGCTGAGCAGTGTTCGCACAGCATCAAGGCTGTCTCTCCAACCCTCACACCAACACCAAAGGCCAGTAGGACGATTCACAAGGGATTCACCTGGCCAAGTGGGACAAAAGAGTCTTCACCAACAAGCTGGCCAGTCTTATAAAGGAGGGCTTTAAACTAGACATAGCAGGGGAAGGGGATGGAGTTCTGAGCACCAGACAAGAGCCAGGGGCTGCTGAGGTATTAGGAACCAACAGGGAGGAGGAGCTGGAAGCCACTGTGCAGCTGGAAAGCTATGATGCAACTGCTATTGCTGAAATGTGGTAGGACGAATTGCACGACTGGAGCACTGTAATCGATGACTATAAACTGTTCAGAAGGGACAGGCAAGGAAGGAGGAGCAGGTGGGTTGCCCTCTGTGTAAAAGAATGGACTGACTGCACAGAGCTGTCTTTCAAAAACAGTGATGAACAGCTTGAGAGCTTATGGGTAAAAATTAGGAGCCAAGCCAACAAAGGAAACCTCATAGCTTATTACAGACCACCCAACCAAGGGGAGCCTGTGGACAAACCATTCTTACTTCAACTACAGGAAATACCACAATCGCAGGCCCTGATCCTGCTGGGGGACAACAATCACTCTGACATCTGCCAGAAAAGCAGCACAGCAAGCTGTAAGCAGTCCAGGAGACTCTTGGTGTGCATCAAGGAAAATTTCTTAATCCAGGTGATAGACAGCCTGACCAGAGGAGAAGGGTTACTGGACCTCTTGCGCACAAAGAAAGATGAACTAATTGGAGAGGTCAAGACGAGCGGCAGCCTGGGCTACATTGACGGTGCCTGAGGTACAGGATGCCATCCAGAGGCACCTGGACAAACTTGATGAATTGACCCGTGTGAACCTCATGAGGTTCACCAAGGCCAAGTGCAGGGTCCCGCACCTGGGTCGGGGCAAGCCCTGGTATCAATACAGGCTGGGGGATGAAGGGACTGAGTGCAATTGGTGGATGAAAAGCGGGACATGAGCTGGCAATGTGTGCTCACAGCCCAGAAGGCCAACCATATCCTGGGCTGCATCAAAAGACGTGTGGCCAGCAGGTCGAGGGAGGGGATTCTCACCTCTACTCCGCTCTGGCGAGATCCCACCTGGAGTACTGCATCCAGCTC
>NW_010525767.1:0-24962 GCF_000687285.1 Phaethon lepturus | reverse complement strand
TGAAAGAAAACACATTTTGGAAAGGAGCATCTCAGAGCAGACTGTCTAGGAATGTGACAGAACAGCTTCTACACACCATTTCCTGAGGGCATCCAGCTTCATCTGATACTGATGATATTGGTTGTAGTGCAGGATATTCTTAGAAAAATGGATTAAAGGTCTTCCCCCCCTCCTTTGGAAAACTTTCTGGCAGCAGTGTCCCTGATGTAATGCATCAACATTTTTATGCATCTGACTGCCTGCTTCTGACTGGCAAGACAATCATGTTTAATTCTAGAGGTTGTTATCTCAGCCAGCTGTTCTAAATGGTGAACAGCAAGAAATCATTGTACACATAGATAATTTGTCATATCTAGCATTATTAACAGGTAATTAAAAGCAGGGACAGGGAGCTGGAAAGATATCTCCTCCCTGCCCAGCTTATTGTAACAGCTGCCTTGTATGTAACAACCTCCTTTCTTTTAGGATCATTTTAAAAAGTCAGTGTCACTGGAAGGCTGCTCATTTTCTTTGGCTGATCTGTTTCACTCTAGCAGATCCTCACCATCCTGCAAGCTGCAAGTTTTAGCAGCTTAGAGGAGATGCCAAGCAGCTATGCCCTGTTCCCAGCTGTGCTGCTTGAACATGTGTGGCCTTCGTCGTATGACTTTGCTCCTTCGTGCTTCTGCCTCCCTACCTGTGAAATGGGAACAATGCTGACAGTTGAATAAAAACTTCTGCAAATGGCAAATGCACAGCAAGTACTACGTATTTTATTCTGTGGAATTGTATTTCTCTTGGTGTCACACAGAGCATTTTATGAATACAACCAACATTTTAGTAAAATAAAACACTCGTTCTAAATCCTTTCCGTATAATCCACTTAAAGCAGTCATATCCATTGATGTGTTGACTGTTGTTTACATAAGCTGTGTTTAACCTACATTATTGTTTGACATTATTTTTTCCCCTTTTTAGAGGGAGAGTAAATGCTGTCACTCCCATTGATGCTGAAGTTCTAAATAAGTATAAATGCCAGAATATTGGTTTATCTTCGCTTTTGTAAAGGATCCAAATTAGAAATTTCTTTTTAACTATGTTTACCAAACTCAGAGTCAATCCCCTGTTTCATCAGTAGCTGTTATAGCAACTTTGTGTGATCGTATAATAAAACTAGAATTTCTGAATTTTAAACAATTTTCTGTTTTCCAGGGTGTTCCTAAGAAAATATTTCTCCCGAATACAGTTGCCAATAGACTCACAGTCTGTAAGACCAAAAGGAAACATTGTGGTCATCCAGCCAAACCATCTTTGACCAGATGTCATGTGGCTCACCGGAATTAGTTTCTATTTGTAGCAGAGCATAGCTTTTAGAAATCTTCCCATTTTAATTAAAATAATGCCAGCAGTGGAGAGTTTCCAGAAATTTTCAAGATATTCTATTTTTGCTTTACCTGTATCTATCTGGCTTCAACTTCTAGCCATTTCATATTGCTGTAACTGTCTGTGAGTTTGAAGAATACTCCTCCAGAACAATTTGATGACCTGCATATGTGTTTGGACACAGTGACCTTAATGCCCATAAACTTCCCTTTCCTCAGCTAGGAACACCTCCTAAAACCACTTCCTTCTGGATCTGTTCTTCCTCCTCTTTTCATCAGTTTTGGGCATCTTTCCTGGGTCCTTGCTGTGTCAACATGATACCCTTGCCTTGGATGCAGGAAGCTAGCAGTGAGATTTGCAACCCTGCTCAGTGCTGATTGCAAGTATGGCAAACTTGCTTGTCGTTTTATGAGCCCAAATACACATTGATGAGGTAGTCTAAAGAAGGCATTTAGGTAATTTAATACTGTCACCTTAGTAAGAGACTGAGATTTCTTACCACCTCTTTTGACTTTCACACTGCCCTGGCAAATAGTGGAAATGCAGTCAGGCGGTTTTAAGCTGTGGTCTGATGATAATGCATGTGTTGTTAAGCCACCAGAGTCCAGTTTTGTCTTTCAGTCCCTCCTATCAGCAGGTAAAGGAACTGGATGGATGCTTAGAGATATAATAATAGCACTAATAAGAAAGTTTATGAAAGCTGTTAGTTTTTGAAGCTCCTGAAATTTCTTCCCTGGCAAGAGCAGGCATCTTCTGTAGCACATCCCAGATTATATCAAACAAAGCTTATGTTTGTATACTTCAGAAGATACAGGTTTGCACATTTTAAGATTATCTTGGTCAGAAGAAAAAAAGTTTTATTGGTACAGAGACTACTCATAGTCTGTAATCATATAAAGAATCACATTTATATTAGGCCATTTTAAAGTCTTTTTATCCCAACAGAAGACAAAGTAGAAATAGCTCATGAAGATTGCTATCAAATAACATAAATATAGATAACAGAAATTTTGGCAAGACTGCAGAGACCACACAGCAAACTCATATAAGTGGTCTGATTGGAGGTCGAAAAGCCTTAGTATATGCAATTGAAAAGTCCATCCCATAAATGATAGCCATGGAAATAATGCTCTCTATTTTCTTTTTCTCAATTTATAATATGATGAGTGTTGTGAGTTATGAGCACAGAGAAATGAATCCATAACTAAGTGGCTGTTCTTGGCATATTTCTAATGTCAGAATGTGCACACGGGGATTATCCGGAAGTTGCACAGCTGAGATGTTGCCCTTCTTTCAGCCAGGGCTTTAAAATAAATAAAAGCAGTAACTGGCAGGTTCATTAATCAAGCATCACTCCAGCTTTTATGTGGTCTGACTTGCAGAAATAGGGAGATACTGCTTTGCTGGAAGCACTGTCAGCAATTCGTGAGGTGTGGGAATAGTACTTCAGTTGAAAAAACACTGGCTTCTCTTCAGTCCTCTGAAAGTAGGAAAAGAAACTTCAGTCCTTTTCCATTTGCCTGGGGGGTCGGACTTCCATGTTTTCTCAGGCTGGCTGTGTGTGTCTTTCACATATAGCTCTTTACAGATCATTTCAGATGGTGATGATGATGATGTTTAGTAGCTGCAGCAATTAGTATTTTAATAGCTGCAAACTTCACTGACAGCTGCAAGACTGGAGTTGAGGACAGAAAGAGGTATGCTAAGCTTGGGTCACTGGCTGAGGAAACAAGAGATTAAGCCAGAAATGACTGAAAAGGACACAGGATGTTTCCCTTTTCTGTTTTTGTTTGCGGGGGTTTTTTTGTGTGTGTTTGGTTTTTTTTCTTCACTACAGCTTGCGCCAGAGGACACAATGCTAACAATTCCCCCTCTCTTGATTTGAAGTGATAGATAGAGACAAACATGCCGGCCTTGAAGGAAATATCAAGGTGTGTTACAAAGGCACCTGAAAAGCCAAAAATCTAGTGAAATGGGGTGGTGTAAAATATGCCACTGATACTTCCATAAAGAGCAAAACCCAATTATTTTTAATATTTCCAAACTCTAAAACTGAAACTTGATATAAGTACTTTTGTCTCAATTCTGAATTTTAAATACCTACTTTAATTGTATTATTTAAACAAGGTAGATGTGGAAAAAAACAATTGATCCTTTCCTTACAATCTAGTTGAAGCTGTCCCTGCTCATTGCAGGGAGGTTGGACTAGATGGCTTTAAAGGGTCCCTTCCCACCCAGAGATTGTATGACTCTATGATTTTATGATTAGGGATATACTAAGTGGTAGCAATACAGGCAGAATCAAAAAAACCCAACGGGGATCAACTTTTCCTGTGCTTTAAAGTACAGAAAATTGCTTGATTTGATATTTGCTGTTTTGTGACTGAATTTTTCCATGGCAGATTTATGTTAAACATTTCCTTGTTGGCAAAGCATCATTAAGGAAAAGTGCTAGAAATACACTGAGTAGTAGTGATAGTCTCTTCCTTTGTAGAGAGTAACAGTATTGTGTGAGGACAATTTCAAGGGGGTTTTGGTCAGTGAAGAGGCTACTCAGGAGAAATACTTGTTTTCGTAAGACCAGTATACCACTGGTGTATATTATATACCACTTAATTGCAGAATACTTTTACTGTCTCACTAATTCTCAGTAGGTTTGCTGAACTGCTGTGAATATCTATGGCAACAGAAGCCATGGCAAACCCTTGACTGAATCAACACCTTTGGAATTACACTGGTATTTTTGACATTTGAATTTGACCCGGTGGGAGAAATTTGTCTTCCTAAGAAGTCATTCAGTGAATGATTTAAGGCCATCTTAAATTAGCACGTGCAGATGTCTGAAGGACTTAAATGATTTATGACAAGAGTTGTAGGACTAGCCTAAGGAAAGAAAAAAAATCCATCAGAAATTTCTATAGGTTTTTTTAACATATATCATCATTGTTACAGTAATATAAACATAAAATCCAACTGCCAGATGTTAGACTCCAAAGCTAATTAAGTTTAGAGAGCTTAAAGTTTTATCCCCTAGTGGGTACTGGATTTAGCATCAGTCTTTCAGTTTATTAAGAAGATGCAGTTTTAGGCCTAAGTTAGAATTTGTTAGAATTATGACATATCAGTTTGTGTTCAGAATGATACTAATACTAATCCTCATGGTGTATTGAAATTCTAGATGATTATACTGTCCCAAGACTAGATACACTAATGTGTAAAGCAGAGCTTTAGGTACTGTACCAAGCAGGCCTATCAATTAGAGGTATTTTTTTAAATTGTGGTGCCTTGTAGCTCTTGAGTTGTTATGAGGTGAGTTGTATGACCTGTGGCTATAAATGGTAAAGTACCTCGTATAAACATAAGAGTTGCTTTTAAGCTAGTGCAGCAAAGATTTGTTCCTCACTTTTCCAAGCTTAAGTTATTTTAGAAACTGAACCAGAGCATCTGAGCTGGTTATAGAGCACTTCGGAAGAGAAAAAGTCCCCAACTGCTTGGGACATGCTTTACCTGCGACAGCTGGGGCTGGTACTGCTGGAAGCCACCAGGCAGGAGCCCAGGCGCCCTGGAACTTGTTCTCAGCTCTGCCACAAAGCTGCAGTGTGATTTTCATCCTGTAATTTTGAACAGCTCTGTGGTCTGTTGTGGTACAGCGTGCGAGAGGGGAGGTTGGGCAGAGGTCGTGACCACCTTCACTCAATAGTTGCTACAGTCGCACCTATGAGCAGAAACCCTGCTCAGTCTTCCCCAAGGAGAGAGAATGTGGGTCTTTCTGCCTTTCATTGTTCCCTGCTTTTCCAGTAAGACATGAGTCCTGGCCAACAGCAGACACACTGAGCTGCTCCAGAACTTCAGTGTGATGCTTGTCCTTCCTAGCAGCTGTGGCTGCTAATAAACTGCTTTGGGACAGAGACTCTGCATCTCCACTGCTAGCCGGGCTGTGCCCTTTTCTCTTGCCAACTTACTCTACAGTCTTGCTCCTAAAGCAGGAAGGTGACTTCGCTGCTGCACACAGTTGTAGGCTGATATGTGTGGATATTTGTGAAGAGCTCTGTGCTCTATGGGTGGGAAAGGTGCAGAGGAAAAGCAAAGGGTGTTTCAGATATGTTAAAATGCACAGCTGTGGATCATTGTACCTCATGGATGTGGAAGTATGGCTGTAGTGCTACAATGGATTACTTGTATGTAGCAAAGTATGTGGAAACCTCTTAATTCATCAGGACTGACTGGCTTTTCTGTGGCTGTGAGGTGGAAAAATGTGCATTGAATTTCAGCTTTGTTCCATTGGTGAGACTGTGGTAGCTTGCCCTGCTGTTGTGCAAGATGTGTTTCTTTGGCCTTAAGTGGTAATTTCAAGCATTCTATCCTTCTTTCCTGCTCTGCTTTTCTTTTCTCTCCCCAGCCTGTTCTAACATCTGTTTCTTTTTTTAATCTTGCTTCTTTGAGAATGTGTACCATAATTATGACAACTGCTTTGATTGTGGTTTGTTGTTGACCCTTGCTGAAGAAGCACTTTATCAATCAGCAAGAACGCATCACTTAGTGCTGCTGGATTCATTGACTTTTTATCCAACTTTAGACTCCTACAGTTTGTGAAATGGTATCTGCAATAATTTTGCATGCTCTTGACCTGTGTCAACAGCTACTTTACCCAACTGTCTTTAGCTATTTTTATAGTGCAAACTGCCTGCTGCTACTGCTGGTCATGGAATACTGATAAGTTAGGAAAACAGTCTGATGTTTAATTATAATTTTAAAAACCCACAAAATTCTTATTAAGCTGAATAGTCTAACTTTTGGTGATCTTACTTTTGTGACTCTGCACACAGACAGCAGGAGGTGTGCCGTGTGCCAACAGTCTTAGTTACCCCTCCTGCATTCCTAAGTGATGGCTTGGGTCTCAGTTGTTCAGTAACCCATATACGGCTGTTGGATATTGGTATATCCTCCTACACACTTTAATCCTAAATTTATTGACTTTTTGTTTTCATTACAATGTGAAATGCAAAAAGAGAGTATTGTCAAATGATATGCTTACGTAAAGCTTGTGTCACAGAAAATGTCATGATAAGACAACTAATGTACATACTTTTTTCGTTGGAATCACAGAATCAGAGATTAGTTTGGTTTGGAGGGGACCTTAAAGATCATCTAGTTCCAATTTCCCCTGCCATGGGCAGTGACACCTTCCGCTAGACCGCATTGCTCAAAGCCCCATCCAACCTGGCCTTGAATACTTCCAGGGATGGGGCATCCCCAGCTTTTCTGGGTAACATGTTTCAGTGTCTCACCACCTCACAGTAAAGAATTTCTTCCTAATATCTAGTCTAAATCTACCCTCAGTTTAAAACTGTTACTCCTCATCTTATCACTACATTCCCTGATAAAGAGTCCCTCCCCATCTTTCCTGCAGGCCCCCTTTAAGTACTGGAAGGCCGCTAGAAGTTCTCCCTGGAGCCTTCTCTTCTCTAGTCTAAACAACCCCAAGTCTCTTCAGTCTGTCCATATACAGGAGGTGCTCCAACCCCTGATCATCTTTGTGGCCTTCCTCTGGACCTCCTGAAGCAGGTCTGTATCTTTCTTATGCTCGGGGCTCCAGGGCTGGACACAGGACTCCAGGTGGGGTCTCAGCAGAGCACAGCAGAGGGACAGAATCGCCTCCCTCGACCTGCTGGCCACGCTGCTTTGGATGCAGCCCAGGATACGGTTGGCTTCTTCTGGTCTGTGAGTGCACATTGCCGGCTCATGTCCAGCTTTTCATCCACCAATACCCCAAGTCCTTCTCTGCAAGGCTGCTCTCAATGCAGCCATCCCCCAACCTGTATCTATGTTTGGGATTGCCCTGACCCATGTGCCCTGTCCCTTACAGTTGGCCTTGTTGATCTTCAGGTGGTTTGCATGGGCCCACTTCTCTAGCCTGTCAAGGTCCCTCTGGATAATGTCCTTTCCCTCGAGAGTAGGAACATTAAGAACAATTTTTCTCCTGTGGACTATTCTGGGCCAAGCAGAGTCTAATGTTCTTTCTCTGAGAGTGCCAGCCTCACTCTTGTCCTTTTTCAGCTGAGTCTATCAGAGCGTACGTGCATGTGAGTGAAGGTCTTTAGGCAGGTGAAGAACGAAGTGTGCCAGGCACAGCGTGAGACCATCCCCACGGGGAGGGAGGATGCTTGCCCAGAGCAATTCTTCTGTAGACAAACTCCAAGTAAAAGTGCTGCAATGCTGTCCAGAGCCAGCTTTCTACGTGATGAGTGTTGCCTCTTTTCCTCATCTGTCCTGCCTCCACACAGATTCACTGCTTGCTTGCTCGGCCATACTTTCCATGTCCCCTATCTGAGTTTTCTCTCTCTTTTTCTCTTTAATCTATAGTGTTCCTGTGACACCTGCTTGCTTGTTATCTGAGCAGGAATTTCTAATTTCTTCTTACAGGCTAGGATAGATTGAGGTGAATGATGGCAGTACGAGGGATAAAGCCACGATTACATTTTGGAGTGGCACCTTCAAAAAGTCTTCATCACAGACAGAAGGCCCACACCTTCATGTTCAATTCTGCAACATAAAAATCACAGATTCTGGTGTGAAATGTGTATGAGGTACGAAAATGTATGAAAAATTTTTCCCCATATATGCTTTCCTCAAAATGGAAAGGATTATACCTTCATCTTGCCTGTAACTCCTGCTTTATAGTAATGGCATTTTCACATACCGGACTTGACACATTTTAATCAATTTGAAACGATTTATTCAAGCAGATTCTCTCATGATATATTTGAAAAAGTACTCTTTCACAAGAGTGTCTAGTGTTTGTATGTTAAAAATCACAGTGTTTTGATAAACTGGTGGATTATTCTTTTCAGCATTTTAATTTTTTCCCATTTTTCAAACTTTTTTTCCCACAGTTTATTACACTGGAGGAGGTCTTACTGCAGCATACTTACATGGGGCTCCTTTCCCAATAATTCTATTGAATCAATGAGGGTGAAAATAGTAGAAAGTAGTTTTGTTTCACACAGAGATAACATTTCATTATAATTTTTAGCACTTAAAGAGAATAAAAGAGTGGCATGCTTGAATTAGCTTATAGCAGCTTTTAGGCCATAGCACTGTTCCATACAGGTCTGTGAAGAAGAGCTGCATCGTGCACAGAACAACCCTGTGTGCGCTGAAGTGAGGAGACTGGAAATGGTGATTTTTTTTTTAAATAGTTTGGTCTCCAATCTGGCTTGGCTTTGATTTCTAGACATTCAGGAAATGGAACTTTAGAAGCTGAAGTGGGTAGGAAAATGTGCACTGTTCTCCCTCAGCAAGTGTGACTTTATGGAAATGTTAAAATGCACCTCATTGTTTGCATAGAGTCTCCTTTTGGTAAGAAATGGGAATCTGTATAATCAATTACTCCAGAGATTTTCCTTCAAGGCCTTTGGGTTAGAAAGTGTGGACACTTTAAAAGAAAACACTCTTACACAAACAAGCTCTTTCCATACAGAATCAAACAAATCCAAGATATACCAGGCATTTGACAGTGACATGTGGATGAATACTCACAAAATACTCAAGTGAAATATATGTCAGAATACTAAAATAACTGCTGAGTCTTGACCTTGTGTTCATTAATATAACCCAGTTGTTGTACAATTTAACTTGAACTGGAGACTACTGCCAAGTTTTTCTGTTCACTTGTGAGAGAAAAACCCCAAACCCTATGGTTCAGTGCAGTAAGCTATTCTATTTATATGGCAATGATACGTTCTGTAAACTAAACTTTATGCACTGACTTCTCAGATGATAAAATTGTCTTCCTGTGATGTTTTTAATTATATTCTTTATGGTTATATCAGTACATCCTCAGAATAAAAACAATTCATAAGCAGATCTCAACATAAGGTGTTTTCTAAAAAACTTCCAGACAAGGCTATAATCAGGGCTGTGATCCAGCATGTTGTGATGTTTGAGGTTGCTCTGCGTAGTGTCCTGCACCATATCCCTCATAGCAGTGCGGAGTCACTGACTGGGAACAGTCAGTGTTAGTGCTTAAAGCGAGTCCTAGTATTTTATACCACGTTTGCCTCGTTTGGAGAAAAACTAGGGGTGACCTTATTGCTCTCTACAGCTTCCTGAGGAGGGGAAGTGGAGAGGGAGGTGCTGATCTCTTCTTCCTGGCATCCAGTGGTAGGACATGTGGGAATGGTTCAAAGCTGCACCAGGGGAGGTTTAGAATGGACGTTAGGAATCATTTCTTTACTGAGAGCGTGGTCAAGCATGGGAACAGGCTCCGTAGACAGGTAGTTGATACTCCAAGCCTCTCAGTGTTTAAGAGGCATTTGGACAGTACCATTAATAACATGCTTTAACTTTTGATCAGTCATGAAGTGGTCAGGCAGTTGCACTAGATGATCATCATATGTCCCTTCCAACTGAAATATTCTATTCCATTCGGTTCCATTCCATTCCCTCATTGGGGAGCTACCTGCACTATCTTCCCATATGCATACTCAGGCAAACATGCCATTTACCCTTCTCTGTATTTGTACGTAATCAAATGGCTATTTCACTTACAGTAATTTTATGCATACATAAAATTGTTATTAGGTCTTACAAGAAGACAGGAAGTTATGTTTCTTTTTCTGGCTTTGGGTCTGATCATGCAAGCTGCGCAGCTGTTCTGCAAAATTACTCTTTCATATGTTTTCCTTAACTTTCCTAGGAGTTGAGGAAATAGGAATTATGGACAACACCCAGCACATAATAGGAGCAGGCTCTGCAACCGATACACAATCTGAAGTACAGTCACTTACTTTTTTTGTTAAAAGGTGGTATGTAAGATACAGAAAAATATTTATCCATATCTCACTAAAATCTAACTACCTCCTATACTACAGGCTTGCAGGTTAACTCAGTTGATACAAACTCTTGTACAAATATATGCATGTACATAAATACCCACATATATACAAAACTCTTTGAGTTCAATTGTTGTTCCAGTAAACTGAAACTGTGCAGTGAGACAGTGTTTATGATGGCTTGGACTAAAGAACTGTCTGATAAGTGTTCTCGATAAGGAGAAAATAAAGGAAACAGAGGAATTAAAAATTGGTGGTTTTTTGAGACATCAGTATATCATGTATCAGTCTCCATAACTGCTAAGCTGCCTTTATGTTTAAGTCTTTTTGATGGTCAGCAGATACTTGCAGCTGAATAGGCAATAAATAAATGGAGACAACATATTTTCACAGTGAATAGTAAAGAATTTTGCAATTTATCTTGTCAAGAAAACCCTTTTCATTTGTCCATATAGAAATGGTATTAGGTTGTTCAAGTTCTACTTAAACTTGTGTGTTGTGCACGCTTCTGGAATATTTTACACTCCTCTGGCTCCATTTACAAAAGAAAGTTCTTTTTCAAAACTGTCTCACAGTTGCTAATCGTAGTTCTTATAGGAGACTTGATGCACAGGAGTCACTAATGCCAAATTAGATGCCCTGGGTCTCTGATTTACAAGCTCCTCTAGGCAGTAGTAGTGTGGTGACAACCTTCTTCCATCAATGTTCATGCATCTAAATCAGAGGTAGCAGTGGTAGAAGGTTTAATCCTCTTCTGTTGAATCTATCTCATTGCTTTTTTTCTTTGTGGACACTTTCACAAGACTATCAGATCCTCAGATTGTGTTGGAGCATTTGTAACTCCTCCCTGCAGAATCAAGATACGAATGAGTTTTTGTGATGAGTTACTATGCATATAGTACGGTGTGCTCTGAGCCTGTGCGTGTTGAAATTTGTCATGTAAACAACTTTCTCAACATGGTAACATTCTCATGGAGCTAAGGATGATGACAGTCAAGGTGACAGCAAATACTCTTGCAGCGTAGAAGCCTGAGACCCCTCACTCCATTGCAAATGTTTCTAGCACAGAGACCCAAATCTCATAATAAGGCTTGGAAGGCGGATCTTTATAAGCCCTGAAAACCATGGTTGCTTATTCAGGTCTGTTGAAGCTTTTTTCGTCATTGATTGCTAAATGCTAGTAATAGCAGAAAAGAGGTCGATGTTCTATAGCAATCCAGGCAGCTGCAGAGTCAGAGATCAAATGGTACACAGGATGCCTCTCAGGTGGCTTCAGGTATGTTGGGAGGTCTGGGTTACCTGCAAGGAAAGAAACTGTGAAGAAAAACAAGCTTCTGTTGTGAGGATCTGGAAAAAAAAGCATATATTAGTGGCAGGTGGCAAGGAGGTAGAGTTCATTCTAAGTCAGTTATAACAGCCTTTTTCATGGAGGAGAGATATAGTTAAGAGGGCTGTTGATACCGCTTTAAAGCAGCCGTAAGGCTTAGTACTTACCAGAGTCTTTTGGCTCTCCTTCCTTTGGATTTTGCCTAGATATGCTCTGTGCATCTTACAGGCTTCCAGACTTTGTTACATCAGATGGCGCCTAAGACTGATTAGCTGTCTTCTCCAGCTGAAGGGACCTCTGGATCATGTAAAATCAGAAGGGGGCAGTCAGCTCTCGACTTCTTGAGAGGTTGTCCACCAAGATGGATTTCAGCCTGTTCATCCCATTTCCCTGTTCTCTTAGAGGCAGAAAGGGATCTATGATTGTTACTAGAAGATTTAACAGAGACATGGATTTCAGTGTGAACACCACCTGATAGTCTGTTATTCTTAAACGGCATAATTTCTCCTTTATAAGAATACTTTTGACCCCGAAGTTCACTTTTGAGAAGGGGAAAAATTCATTTCTTCTTCATAAAGAAAACCACGAAGGCTTGCCAACCTCTGTAAAGAATATCCTAGGGAACCTCTTATGCTGAATTCGGGGATGTCTTCCTGTATTTTGATCTGACCAAGAAGTAGAGGCCAGAGTGGTGTGGTAGAGGTAGGTGTGATATGGATCTCAAGCAAAGTTTCTCTTCATATCAGTGGACCTATGTTTGTCTAAGGATTTGAAACTGAGATACGGATGTACAGTAATTAGCTTGGTAAGGGAAAACATTAATACCATCTCTGAGAAGTGACAAAGAAATACATGAGCTGAAAGTAAATTTCTTTTGTATATTTGTTTGTGTGCATACACAGATCTTCATAAACAGCACAATTAAAAGGTGCAGAGTTGGCTGCTAGTAGGAAATGGGGAGAGGTGAATTGAAATTTTATATTCTATGCCATGAAACAATTCAGCAGAAATATGAGCTGTCAGGAAGCTAGATGTGTGTAAATATAACTTGAGTTTCTCTGTGGATAGTTTATATTATTTACATTTATAGAAACTAGCTCCTGTTTAGAATAGCTAATGCAATAATGACTGCAGTGTCCTATTTGCTCTAAGGTAGATGTCACGTTTAGTATTGCTCTTTCTGGATGCCTCATGAATCTTTGAGGAGGTGTCAGACAGACAAGAATATAACTTTCAGAATTAGATTTTTAACCCTGATATTTATTTTCCTGTTTCTATCTCTTTTTTGGTTGTTGATGATGTTGTAATTTGACCCGTTGCTCAGTACCCACCCGTTTCTCCCTGGGGAGAACTTAGTATAAAATAAAGTTCCAGGGTGCCTCGCTGAGAGAATCTTGGCAAAGAGTCACTTTGCTAAAAATACAGTTTTGTTTTTTCACTCTAAGTGGTGAAGGTGATTTAGATACTTGTTAAGCAAAATGTTTGAGTATTTTTATGAATGTTTTTGTTTTCAGGAACAGACTTAAAATTAAAAAGAAAACAAAACAAAACAAAAGGCCAAAACAAAAAAAACCCCACCCTGTCAGAAAATTAATTAATTTCTCACTGTAATAGAGGCATTGTTATGTTTTGTAAAAGTAACTGTTTTTATAAATTCAAAAGAAGCATTAGTCTAATAATGGGAAAAAAAAATTGCATTCAAAAGATGATAGCCAATGAAGTCCTAGCAGGGGATTTAAGTAGTTGTTCAGGGAGATTTGTAGCACTAACTAAACTGGACATACTCATTAGTGAACAGTATGCCAAGGTGAGCGGTGCATTTCCACTGCCAAAATGAACTCTTTAACATGAAATATGTCTTGGACTATGGTAATGGGAAACTTCCCAAGATTTCACACATTTCTTGATAATCTCCATGGAACCCTAACACTTACCATATGTTTTCCTGATTGGCAGGTGGAGTGGATACAACAGCAGGTGGTTAAAAGAAGGATAAAGAGGGATTATAAACCTGGTGGTACCCAATCCACTTATTTCAATGATCCCAAGTGGCCAAGCATGTGGTACATGGTGAGTACATACAGGGTCATTGGCTCTGTTTCATGCTAGTGTTTAGTTGTCTGCTGTGATATTTTGAAAAGGGGCAGAATAGTATGTTCAGAAGAAGGAAATTTTGGTTTTTTTATGTAACTAATGAAGGTCTGTAAACTCCTTACAAATATTATAAAGAATTCCCAGTGGGCCCTGCAGTAGGAAACATTTATTAATGCATTCATTCATGAATGCTTCCTATTGCAAGATATCTTGGGAATTACTTATTATAGGATAAACTTTCAGCAATGAGAAGGGAAGGAACTTAGCCACAATCAGTGAGAGTAGTGAAACCGCTTGTATTCCATGTGCTCAATTCACTATCTTCAACATCAGTGTGATACAAATGTCTTGTGTCCTGAAACAGGGAGAACAGAGCTGTGAACACTGACTGTTCTGAGTTATAATTACACTTTTTTTAGAAATGAACAATTGCATTGTTGTAAATGGATTGTTTCTGCTGTTTCCTGTCTGACATGAGTTGTATGTATTCTGAAAAATTTTTAATTTTTAATTTTTTTTACCTAAGAGTCACAGCTAAAGCCTAGAGTGAAACATCTATATTGACGGTGTTTTTAAAAATATCCTAATTTTGCCTGGGAAGGTGCAAATGAAAAGTTATATTTAGTAGGCAGTTGACTCCAGCTGACAAGTCTTCATTTGGAGACTTGCTCTTTTTCTCCACTGTCCTGCTGATGTAGTTCTAAATCCCTACATGCTGTATTCTCTCTCTGTCATCTATGTTGCTGGCAGTAAGACACTCAGAAGGTTTTATGACTTCATAGATTGAATTGCTTCAGATCAGGAGGAAAATATGCCTTTCTGGCAACAATATGTAAGATAATTTTCATGTAAGTAGATACTGTCTTTTCAGGTATTTTGTTACTTTCAAAGCATTAATTTAGTATTTCAGGTGAATGAACAAGATTGTTCTAACACAGTTTTAAAAATATTTTTAGTTTTTTATTCATTTCATTCTGGTTTGTAATTCATTGTTGCATACATCGGAAAACAAAAAATGGCATAGGTAATTTGTAACTAACAGCAAACAGTTGCTGTTAGTAAACTCAGTCAGAAGTCCTTATCTTCATGTATATATCATATGAGCATGTCATTAATTGGGAAGTCTAGTAACTTTTCTACTCATTTTCCTGAATTCTTGTATTTTAATGAGAGGCTAAATAATAAGTTTACTTCCAGAATTATTCTTATTTTTATAAAAGAACTGTACTACTAACTGTTCCAATGGAAAAATTGTTCCATATTACTTTTTCTGAGCTCTAAGAGATCTATGTCTTTCAGGCAGTAACTCTCATCATATAGTAGAAATCTATTTCAATTATGTTTTATTGCAGTACTGGGTTGATGTAGCTAAGGGTTTTTTTAGCAGTTCATTGTTCACTTTGAAAACAGCTTTTATCCAAAATGTAGTTCTCTTCAGTTGTTTGTGAAAGCTGTATTATTTTGGTTCGTGGGATCATGACAGGTCTTTTTCCTGGTTTATTGAAATGTGTATACTTGTCTGTCTCCTCTAATACATATGTTTATTCAGTCTGACTATCCTATAAATATGTGCATAAAATGACAGACAGATTCCAATAAATGGCAGTAGATCATGATATTGTGTCCTGTCAGTTCTCATTTTTTAAAAAAAAATATTTCAGCATTTTTAAATGAAACTAGAAAATAACAGTGATTTACCTTTAGTCTCCTGTTATTGCTACAGACGTTCAGCTCTGTGTTAGACTAAAAAGAGGGAGGCCAAATTTCAAGAGAATAATAGTAGCCAAAAAGCCCACTATATATGGTGTAGGGTAGCTCATGTAATTTTTCCTTTGTGCTTCTAGATTTGCATACAAGGTTTCTAGTGCTACCACAGCTTTTTGGTGGAACTAGATCATTGGTGTGTTTTTTAACTGATAATAAATGCTCATAGCAGTTGCCTCTAATTTTGTTCAGGAAGGCAGCAGTCTGCTATTGATAAGTGAGTTGTGTTGCCTAGCCACACTGCTTCACAGCTGCCCCACAATTGCCAGTCTAATACCCAAAGCACTTCAGGGCAGCAGAGGGACTTCACTGTTTGTCCTGTACATCTTTCAGAATATTCTCCTTTCTAGACCTGTGGAAGGAAGTGCTTACTTGCAGACCCTCTGGGAAGGGCCCGTTCTTGACTGATTGCATTTACCTCCACTGAACAACTTTGTCTTTGCAGTATTGTTAGTGGTAGTGGTTTGATGACATTTTGTTGAGAGCGATCGGTAAAGTGTTAGTGACTATGCTATTTCCGCAGAGAGGATAGCTAAATATATGTGAATGGGTTGACTTCAGGACTGACTTGGGTCATTACCAGATATCCTCATTTGACTGTATTTGTGATTGTAACCATAGCTACTTATGTTAATCTTATTTACCTTTTTCAGTTGAAGAGAAAAAAGGAATTTGGGGTTAGTTAATGGTTTTAGTCATTGCTATGTCAGAAAGAGGTTTTTCGGTTACTGGCTGCAGACATGTTACTGAGAAAGTAATAAAGTATTATCATGTACAGGTTTGTGTTTTGATTAATAAGTAACTTAGTTGTGGGTTAAGATTGATACCTTTGGCCGTTGAACTGGCATAATCTGTAACAGGGCCGTAAATGTAGTTCAGATTTGTTGACACAAGTCCTTTTATTTGAAGACTTTGTCAAACAATATCTGATTGATGTTTTTCTTCCCCCATCTTTTGCTTCACAAGTACTACCCCTTGTAATTTTAATTGTCTGGGATAGAAATAGTACATTTTTGTTTGTGTGATATCTGTGGAAAGAAGTTACGAGAGGGATTCTCTTTTGGGCCATCACAAAGTTTAGAAGTATCATTCAAGAACTATTTTGTGCAAAAATTAAAAGGTCTTTTAAAAATCATTCTATTTTTCTCCATTTACTCTAAAAACACTTCTAGAAAGAGTAGAGAGATGAAGAATATAGTTACTTACCATCTGTGGTTCTGTGGAAGCTGAAGCAGACAGAGCTTCCAGAGCCACTCATGACCTGAACAAGTATACTTGTACTTTTCATTACCAGGGGATTATCTATTGAGAGATTACAGCTTCTCATGCTTTCTAATAACAAAGAAATGGCCATTTTCTTCTGACTTCCTTTCCTCAAAGCAAGGAAAGTTTGAAAAAAGACTGCTTTATCGTGACCTCTGAATCCTGAGGCATCTATGCTTAAGAGTAAAATAGAATAGTTTTATAGATGAAGCAACATTTGAAATTTCATCTGTTCAACTGTTGCTTGAAATTGACCTGCAGAATTGGATCTAGCTTGCTCAGAATGAACTGACATCAAAGAAATAAAATCAAAGGAAAGAAGGTCCCTAGTTAACATCCCTTTCCAAATTTTGAGTCAGGAGAGAGCTAAGTCCTGTATGCCATCCCCAGAGCTCAGCTATCTTTGGATCATCATGTTTTATCTAATAAATTTCTTCTTTTCCGTTGATGTTGAGAAAATAACCTGTTTGTCAATAACTGGGTGAGCTATATACAATCAGTTTGCATAACTGAAAGAGGTCGAAGTCAACCCTGAAGCCTTGCTGCTATCTGAAACCGTTTTACTTAACTTGTAACAAATAGCGTCTTTGGAATGACTAAGGGGACTTTGTGCCTAACCAATTTCACTGTACCTGCCTGCTGGTTTAATGAGTTTCCTCATTTTGCCTGCGTGGAAACAATGTCATAAAAACTAGAGAAGATCAATATAAAAACAATTAAAATATATGCAAAGATGTGGTTGATATAACTAGCTTTGACTTTAATAGTCTTCAGTCACAAGACTCTCCTTGCTGACTGTTTCTTTTTGCTCCCCACTTCAGAAGAGCTTCATAGTGGTCAGCTGAAACTGGAATGACACAGGCGTACAAGCACAACTTTCTGCAGCTGTAATCTAGCTCTGCTGTGATGCTGTGCTCCATTGCATATTTTTTTAAAATAGAATGTAACTGCGAGAAATTAATTTAACTATTGTTTATTTTTTAAAGAAACGTTGTTAGACCACAAAGACACTGACTATGTCTTTGCAGTCAATTCAGACAGGCACAAGTGTTTTTCAACACCGATCAAGGTTAATCTTCTCCAGTACTGCTATCAAACCTTCAACTGTTAATAGTAATTGCTAGTGCTGACAGGATTCTCTAATTTGGAGAAGTTGCCACTTCCTGCCAGGTTCTTCCCACTCTGCGTGGCCTAATTAGTGCTGGGCAGGAATTTTACATATAATAGGATATTTCTGTGGGACTGGAGGAGAATATGATGTTTTGAGATGTGAGGCAGGACAGAGAGACACTGTTCTGTTAGAGCACCTAAGAATAAATGTGATAGTTAAAGTGTATAAGCCAAGTGTTTTTTAATCATTGGATGCAACTTCGTCAGAGAAAGAGGGTATGTGTATCCAGAGGTTACTTCTTGTAGCTGAAGAAGGTATGACACTGTCAGAGAGAAACAGGGTAAAACTGGAACTTCCCTTGCAGTAAATCACTCAGGCGAGATGGTATTTCTCTGAGAAACTACAGCATAAAATAACTGAACTACCCACAGAAGTAAATAATGTAACTTTAAAAACGGTGTTACACTCAGAGAAGAAGCTAGCCAGGGTCTCTCAAATGCATACTTGGGGGTCATCCTGAAAATTTTTATAGCAGTGAAACTTACCTGGGAACACAAGGAAATAGCTGACAATATCACTGAAGTTGTAAACCACAGCAAAGAAGTGGAACATGGGAACTTTCCTGTCAGCTTCTCAGATAGAAAATGGGCAAGGTAGTCACATTCATCAGCTGCTTGGAATGGAGGAAGAAGGACACCGCCTAGTAGATATCTAAACCAAAGAAAACGCTGTCTTTTAATTGTCATTGCTAAACACATCCCACATGAGCATAAAGTGTAATTCAAAGCCTCATTGAAGTAAAACTTTTATTTTGTTTTGTATGTATCCTTGGTCCACAGTGATGTCAGCTCCCCTTCTGTCTTAAATAATTTTCAAGTTTGATTTTGCTGTTGATCTCTACAAAGTACTTCCTCTTTTGAAAAATCTTTTACTTTTTCAAGATATTTTTCCTTTTCTCAAACTTTGTTGTTTTCACATTTATTCCTCGTTATTGCTTCTTTCTAGACATAACTGTGCTTTGGGACAGTACATGGAAGACAAAATGCATTGGAGGAGTGCTAAAAGCAGACGACTTCACAGTCTGTTTGGAACTCAAAAGAAGGGCTTTTGTAAAGCTTCGGTGTACCTCTCCATAGTCTGCTAGTTTTCTCTGAAAGGAAGCAATATGATGGAAAAGGACAATAAGACATGTAGCCTTTTTAAAAAGAAGAAAAACTCATTAGGTAAACATAATGCACTTAATTTCCTGAAAAAGTCAAATTTTCTTAAAAAGTTATGAAAAGATACTCTAACAGAAATCTGTAAACCTAAGAAAAGATGCGATGTCTGGCTGTCCTGTTTCTCCAACTGCTTATATTATGACTTAGCCCTGGGAGCTTTTGGAAGAGTGTTCCCTATTTCCAATACTGGACCAAAAGGGCAAGCAGATGCCACAAACACGAAGTTTTTTAGGGGATTCAAGGTGGAAGAGGATTATAGCAGTGCCAGCAGGGCACAATAAAACTAGATGACTGAGCCACGGTGGAAACTAACATTTACAAATTACTTGGTGAATTACTTGGATGAGACAGCTGTATAATATTGTTGCACAGTTATAGATGCAATGTGATGTTACTGAGATTTTTAGAAAGCCGTTGAAGGCTTGCTGAGAAGCTTAGCTCATCAGCCAATATTTATCAGTCATCCTCTTACATTTGCACCGTAATATTTCTGGTATAGACAGATGAAATATAATTTATACTGCAGTTGAAGCAGTCCAGGCAGACTGATGAGTTCTGCATCCAGGGCTGGCTGCCTTAAGCTCTGATGCTGAAAGCAAAACCCAAGAAAAGTGGCTTACTTTTCACTTTCAGTGAGGACTCTAAGTGTCAGCATTGCTTTGAGCTTCAGCAAAGGATCTGGTGAAACCAGCTCACTTTATTTCTTCAGAAAACTCCTCCAGTATGTTACACAGTGCTCTCCAGTATGTTGGTGAGCTGTACTAGCATTCCCAGGGAGGGACAGACGCTCCAGGTCAAGACACGGTGTCGTTGACTTTGGTCAGCGGCCAGAGTGGGGCTAATAAGCCTTTATCAGCAGTGGGTAATGTCAGGCTCCTAAGGTCCCGTAGCCATGCACTAAGGTGGAGGTGAAGAGTTAGACGGGCCAGTTGCCTCCCGCACGCTGCTGATGAGATCTGTGGGGAGCGGCCTTACCTCGTGCCTCTCTTCTAACCCTGAGTGCAAGCAGCGGAGCAGAGAAGAGGATTTTACGTCCCTGGCCCGGCCCTTAATGAGGTCAGCTAAGGCGAGTGGGGCTGTGGAAGGAGACAGCGGGGACGAAGTAAGGAGTGACAGGCGCCCGATGGGACGGGCTGGAGAGAGGCAGAGGGAGGAGGGGAGGTCACACTGCGTCTGAGTGCAAGCCCGGGTTCAGGAGAGACAGAATTCCGGGCAGAATTTCTCCTGCCACATGCTAACACCATGGCAAATGAGTGTGTGTCACCCTCCTTTACGACCTCCTAAAAATTTATTTCCAACCCACCTAAGCCAGGCATTGGACAGCTAAGGAAAAACCTCACTCTTTTTATTGCCCTCCCAAGAGTTGTTCTCTCTCTCTTTCTGTCTGTGCAGTGAAAGCCATTGTCTCTGAGGTGGCATGACATGCTTCTCAGTGTTTTGCATAGTTTGTAACTTGGTTTGCTTGTTGCATGCACTTGTTGTATTTGTGGGGTTTATTGCATGAGAGGATCAAGCTTCTGGTGCTTTAGGAAGTTAGGAAGATGATCCGTGACTGAACTTCACTGGAAGCGCTGCGAGAAAGAATCAAACTGCCTGGGAAAACATTACCTTGCAAAACTGTGTGTGGAAACACACCTCTTGTTCTCTGTGGACAAGGTGGAACTAGTAACATAAGGTCATGTAATAGACAATTTGACCTAAATTCATTTCCTGTTGGAAGATGACAGCATACTGTAAGTAATCAAAAACCTGTAGAAGTGGATTTATCCTTCTCTCCTGAAAAGAGATTATTAGTGTAACTAGTTTAGCAAGATTAGCAAATAGTTTAAAGACAGAACAACCAGATAGGGTACTTGGCCTGTTCCTCTGGGACATTCAGTTCTGACCTCCAGATAAGCAGCCTGAGCAGCGCCCAGGAAACACAAAATGGAAGTCAGCACTGTTCAGGGATTGTGCTGGCATTTTCACTGAACCAAGAAGCAGCAATACTGAAATAATTTCCATATTTGCTTTGGGAGAGATTTTCCTGAGTGTCAAAGATCTGGTAATAAATCACACAGCAATAGCACACATTCCTCTGCCTGTTTACCACAGTGATTTTATCTTCAGAGGGAGAGTATCCACTTTTATTTTATCTTTCAATAATTTATTTAAAATAGAATTCTTTTTCTGGGCAACAACAGTCACAGTAAGAAACTGCAGATACTTTCTCTGTAATGTAATTTGTGAAATATGATTTGTGTATAATATTGTGTTTTTCTGAACTGCCTTTTTCGGACTAGTTTCTGCAATCAGTAAGGAAATGATAGTACCACAAAATCTTTGCTGAATTTCTAATGAGTTATAATAAATATCTGCCTTTAGCTTTAGTTCAAACTAAACACCTAACAATAAATTATATGGAATACAAATTAATAGAAAATTGCTGACAATTGCTGACTAAGAACTGTAAAGTATGCCATACTGGGGAACAATTTGGTGTATTTTACTTTTTATCTCTCACAGCACTCCAGCAGGAAAAAACATTCCTATATATACAGATGTATATACTTACCTGGAAGTAAACTTTTCTTTTTTCAAAGGAGAAGGAATTTGGCCATCGTTACTTTCTAAGAGCAGATTTCCAGGAAGAACTGCTTAGTTAGCTACCCACTTTTCAGATTTTTTTTTTAGGCAAAATGAAGTAGTATCAAGTGTAAAACAATTTCTTTTGTTGTGCAATACTGAGTACTCTATTAACATTACTGAAAAAAGGAAGAGGTAATTTAATTAACTTCTAAAAAGACTGCCTTGTTTCAAACACTCACTTTATGTATTTTTTTGCTGTTGTTTGCATACTAAAATTGCAGATACTTCAAGAAAGGGATTGCTGAATATTATATTTACTTAAGTAATATTTTACAGCTTTTTTCACATAAAGAATACCATACAAACATCAGGAACACCAAAATGACCAGAATTGTACAACCACAGTACAGAAGAATTGATTCTGAAGTTTGCCTGTCTTGTCGTCTGGTTGCTAAAGAATGAGTTAGTGTGACATGTTCAGTTTGCCCTCAGCAGAAACAAACTCATAACCTATGAGACTTAAATAATTTTCTGACATAAACAGTTAGCTATATTACTTCCCAGTCAGGAAGCAAAAGCCTGATCTGTGTAGTGTCCTTTGCAAAGGTGAAATTGGGAGAACCACTGTTTAGCTCTAGGGTGTTAGGTCTTCTACCAGTCTTTAAATACCATTATACCCCTCTTTACTGAAAATAGATGCCATATGACATAGGATACCATGAGAATGGGGACATCAAAACTCCAGCTTTCCTGATTCCTGCATCCATGGTCTAACATGTCTTCCTGTATATCACATGAGCAAACATTGTGACTAAAATTAAAAGTATCAATTATGCAGAGGACCTTAATTCTCACTGACCCTTTTTTGACCTGAATTTGCGTTCCTTTTTCACCATGTTTAAGCAAACAACAACAACAACAAAAAATCCCACACAAACAAAAAACAAGAACATGAGGAAAAAAAACAAAACCAAAAAACCCTAAATAAAAAAAAAACAAACCCACAGAAAAACCCAAACAAACAACACACCCCCAAAAAAAGCCCCAGAAGAAGCTAACACAGTGAGGATGAAGACTTCAATAAAGTGTGTTCTGTATGACTTTATTAGACGCAGGTCATCATTGGCATTGTGTGTAGCTGCTTCCAATGTTATGAATTCTGCTGTGAGTTACATCTGCTGCTCAAGCCCTGTGAGGGGGATTTTTTTCTAGCCAAACAAGAAACAAATAGCAGAGGAGACTAAAAGTATAGCAAACTCTTATCAGTCTAATTTTGGAGAGAAATCCAGCAAGTGTTTGCACATATGCATGGCTTCTAAATACAGTTTTGATGAAAGTTAACCTAAATGAATTAAGTGATCATTTTGAACTCAGTCATTGAATACAGGAGACCCTGTCAGCACAAGAACCCAGGTCTCCTCAAAGAGAGGCAGTAGGGCTTTTTGGAACATATGCCAATTCTAAGGTGTGGAGCAATACAGGCAACATCTGTGCTTGCTCTTTTGGTGTGGAGGTTATAAATTCTGCAAAAACTTAAACACTGGCTTTTTCAAAATAAACTCATTTCCAGCAAACAGCAGAAATGTATGGTGGTCAGCTGGAGGAAGTGTGCAGGAGGGGAGAGCTTCAGACAGCCCCAGGAGATCCAAGTGTGAATCTTTTACACTATCTTACTCTTTCTATTGCATTAGAGTCCACTAATTCGTGAGTAGCATGCCATTTAAGCATATAATTGCCCTGTTTTTATCTATTTTTATGTGAATTCCGAACAGAACAAAGTTATTTTCCGTTTTGAAAACAATTCAAAACTATATTAAACCCAAGTAGTATAAGCACAGAAGCCTAACAAAAGCCAGATATAAATATACATGAGAGACTAAACATTAAGTATATAGTGGGGTTTTCCTCTTCTATGTCTTTCGGATAAGACAGTTTATTAATAAACAGTAAACTAGTGCTTGAGAGATAATGTTTTGGTTTTTATGAATGTCAACTTCTGGTTACAAGATTACATCTGGGAGCCAGAAAACCTGTTTAGAAAAAAATAAAGATAAGTTAAGCAAAGAAAATATGTTTCAGAAGTTACAAAGAGTAATAACTTCTCCTTTGTTCAACTTCATGTAGTCTTCCACATCCAGGTTTCATGTTGAATCAGAAGGGGGCTTTTTTTCCTTATATGTCTTCTGATCCGTCTGCAATTAGGCTGTTGAAGAAAGTTTATTAAGTGCAAGCTTTCAGATGCAGTTCAGATGTCCTTTGGGAGACCATCCTGAAGGACAAAGGGGTCCAGGAAGGCTGGACAGTCTTCAAGAAGGAAATCTTAAAGGCAGTCCCCATGTGCCGCAAGACGAGCTGGTGGGAAAGGCGACCGACCTGGCTGAACAGGGAGGTTTTGTTGGGACTCGGGAAAAGAGGAGAGTTTATAACCTCTGGAAGAAGGGGCAAGCAACTCAAGAAGAGTGTAAGGATCTTGTTAGGTCAAACTGAGACAAAGTTAGAATGACAAAAGCCCAGGTAGAGCTCAGTCTGGCCCCAGTCGTAAAGGGTAACAAAAAATGCCTTCACAAATATATTAATGTCCTGGTTTCAGCCAGGATAGAGCTGGCTTTCTTCACAGAAGCCAGTGTGAGACTGTGTTTTGGATTTGGGATGAGAAACTGTTGATAATGTGCTGATGTTTTGGGTTGTTGCTGAGCAGTCAAGGACAGTCCAGCTTCTTGTGCTGGCCTGCCAGCGAGCAGGCTGGGGGTGCACGGGGAGCTGGGAGGGGACACAGCCGGGACAGCTGACCCAGACTGGCCAAAGAGATATTCCCTACCATACGACGTCATGCCCAGTACATAAACTGGAGTTGGCCGGGGGGCGGAAATCGCTGCGGGGATGGGCTGTCGATCACTGGGTGGTGAGCAATTGCTGTATTGGGCATCACTTGTTCTTGTACATTCCTTTGTTGGTATTATCATTGGTGTTCCCTTCTTTCTTTCTGTCCTATTAAACCGTGTTTATCTCAACCCACGAGTTTTTTTCCCAATTCTCTTCCCCGTCCCACTGCGGGAGGGGGAATGAGCGAGCGGCTGCGTGGTGCTTAGTTGCCGACTGGGGCTAAACCACGACAATTAACAAGAAGAAGAGAACCAAGGAGAATCTCCATCCCTTATTGGATGTGGAGGGGAACATTGTCACCAAGGATGAGGAAAAGGCCGAGGTACTTAATGCCTTCTTTGCCTCTGTCTTTAATAGGCAGACCAGGTATCTGCAGGGTATTCAGCCCCCTGAGCTGGAAGATGGGGATGGAGAGCAGAATAACCCCCCCATAATCCAGAAAGAAACAGTTAAGGACCTGCTATGTCATCTGGACACCCACAAGTCTATGGGGCCTGATGGGATCCACCCAAGAGTACTGAGGGAGCTGGCGGAGG
>NW_010525766.1:27856-36626 GCF_000687285.1 Phaethon lepturus | reverse complement strand
ACTGCCGGAGGTGGCAGCCGCGCACGGGGCTGTTCCCTCCCAACCTGTGCCGGGCATGACTCTTGCAAGGCCAAAGGCCACATCCTCCAAGGAGACCTTATCTGGCTGGATTTTTCCCAACGCAGTAATTCTAAACGTTAGAAGACAGGCACCAGGCATGCAGTCTCCAGCTGCGTGGCACCACAGAGCAACTCTCCATCAGCCACCTGCACCCACACAAACACCTACAGCAGCCACCATGGAAAGACTCGGCCATGCCGGACCAAATGATGGTAGCTCCGCTGCAGATGACCGTTGCAGCCCTTTTGGCCATCAGGAAAGATTCAGCTGCAGACAGCAGGATGAGGAAGAGGAGGGCAGCATCCCAAGGCAGTGGCTATAGGTAGTCACAGCAGTACTCAGAAACCTTCGGCAATCCAACAGTGCGCTGCCTGGCGTGCATCCATAGTGAGGTGATGATCACCTCATTGATAGGTGGCTAGATTTTTTTTTTTTATTCCTAGGAGACAAGAAATTCAGCTGTCTACTTCAGTTTCAGAAGTTAAAAGTGAGGAGCAAGGAGCTAGAGAAATCTTTAAGTGTGGAAATGAATCATGATCACCATCCAAGGTCTCTCCTTCAATCCTCAGGAGGGAAAGGGATGAGACACTCACTGCTAACTGCAAGGCACTGATCGCCGCGGCCTGTCAAAGACAGTGGGGAGTGGCCATAACTGACATGAGCAAATCCCTCCGCACCCTCAGACACATCCCATCAGGTCCCATGGATTCTTGTATGTCCACTTCACTTAAATGCCCCTTAACTCAGTCCTGTAACACTTCACTTCCACAGACTCTGCTGGATCCAGAAGGCCAGGTGGCCAACCTTAACAGTGAAAACTGAGGCAAAAAGGCATTCAGTACTTCAACCTTTTCCATGTCCTTGGTTCACTAGGTCTCTTGCCCCACCAAGCAGTGGGACCATATTTTCCCAGGCCAAAAGGCCTTCCTTTTGGTGCCTGCAGAAGTTCTTGTGGTCCTTCACATATCCCTTACTAGGTCCAACTCCAGGCAAACTTTGGCTTTCCTAACTCCTCCCCTGCACCCTCAGGCAATGGCTAGATTATACAGTCCTCCTGGGCACTTCACTTGTGTGCCTGAGACATCCCAGGGGCTCCCCGCCCATCAGCCTTGGCCTTGCTACACCTGCTTTGCCTTCTGCAGCTGTAATGGGTTGTTCGTGTGCTTTCAGCAAGTCCTTTACAACCCAGCAGGTCACGGGCACTTCTTTGCTGCCCTCCTAACAAGCAAATTCCTAAACAAGCCAAAATCTGCTCTGCTGAAGTCCAGAGCTTTAATTTTTTATTTTTATATATATATACACACACACACATATATACACACACACGAAATAAAACAGGAGAAATGAAGAAACTGCTTGCTCAGCAAAGGGCGTAAGAAGCACAACAGGAGGACACCTGATAAGGCAATCTGTTCAAGAGAGCTACAGGCACAGACAAAACTGCCAGCTGTACGACACCAGTGCTAGAACGGGCTATTAATCCCAGCCCAGGAGGTCTGCTGCACCCGGGTATCATTTTTTGGATACAGCCTTCAGAGCCAAACTCCAGACATTTTTATGGTGCAGCCCTGCACTTGGAGACTGCATACGCAGACCCACAGCACCGTGGGCATCGCTACACTCTCTTTAGGGACAGTTTGTATTTTTGGAGTGCCGCTCCTAAGGAGTACCAGTTCTCCTAGGTTTTACACAGAGAAATGCTATGCTTGTCTTCTAAAGAAACTCTTCAAACTAACTTGTATCTCACACAAAAGAAATACAATTATTCTGATAACCCAATCATTTTAAAAGCTGAAACCTACTGATAATCAGTCACCTTTTTCTAGGGAAACTAGACAGTCAAAAGCATAAAAGAAAAAAAAAATATATACAATTCATATGTTAAATAGTTCAATAGGCATATACATGGGAAAGCCCAAAAATGAAAAATTATTAGCTTTTATTCTTAAAAAACCTTAAGAATTATTCTGAGCTTTGTTACACAGCTGGTAGATCACAACTGCTAAAAACAAACGCCACGCTCAAAAAAATATACAAACTTGAAAATTTTGTATTTCGATGAATTAATAATAATAGCTTACATATGCAACATGTAACCATCTTTGCTACAGCTGTGGTATTGGAGGGGAAATAGTTGGGGATAAATTCGACATTTCTACACCATGATTGCTACTGATCTTTGGTAGTGTCCTGATCTTGCATTAGAAGTGTCAACACCGCCTGCATACGCCGCTTCCAGCCCCGTGCTAGGAGGGTCAGCTGAAAAGTCTCATCAGGACATATAAAAGGAAAAATCACCCCCAGACAGAGTACTTGCTGCATTCGGTTTTTTGTCTGAAATTAAAATAAAAATTAGAAAGATAAAAATTTGGGGTCTGAGTGAAACAATTCCTGACTAAAAAAAAACCAAAACCCTTTCACAGTGAGAAGTCAGCGCTTTCCACAAGGAATGAAAATCCCAACCTGCTCTGCTCTCTACAGGAAGATATTTGCTAGGACTGGCAATCGCAAGTGAAGCGGCCAGCACTCCACCAGCGGCAAACGGAAAGGTCTGTTTGTCCTTGCGATGTCTGCAGGAGGTGTCCCTTCCTTTCCAGGCAGCTGTAGGATCTAATCCAGCAGAGAATTAAAAGCACGCGTAACTTTACACTTAAGTGCTTTAATGAATAGGGATGTACTGCTGACCTGGACACTCGGCACCTCAATGGTTTGCTCTTTTTTTTTTTTTTTTTAAGTATTTAAACAAAAAACAGATGCCCTGGTATGATAAAGACCCCCTTTCTCAGAAACAGCAATTGGGCAGTTGTGTCCTTATTCAGTGCAGAGAGTACTAACATTGCTAGCACACATCTGCAAGTGCTGAGGGTATCTTTAAAATAGTACTGAGTCAAGCGTTCGCACGTTCTCCGTTTCAGGCTGCTCAAGCTGTCACTGTGCTCTATCACGGACTTCATCTAACTTTGAAAGTTTAATCACCGTTATACAAGCTGTGAGATTTAAGAGATGAGTCAACTAATCACTTTCAAATAATTACTCAATTAGAAAAACAAGTTGATGGTTTCCCTTGAACAGAAGCAGCACAAGGAGAATCACAAAACTAGCAGATTTTTAAGCAAACCTGAGAAGTTAAAGGTTTGTTTAAATTAAAAAAAAAAAAACATAGAAAATCGTGATTTTCGTTCTTTAAGCAACTGAATTTTACAGAAAGAAAAAAAAACACCGCTGAAGATTTACAATATACTCCAGTGAAAGCTGATTAATTGGCCTGAATCTCCACATTAACAAGCCCTAATCCTCTTGTCAGGAGACCTGCTCACAAGCTTCTCACCCCAGTGGTGTAAAAGCACTGATGGGAACAGAGATCTGTATCTCAAAGCACTGTCCAGCCAGCCTGGGATTCTCTCTCATCTCCTAAATCTTAACAGCTCTGCAGAAAGGCAATTAAACATCCAAAGTTAGATGAAGTCTGCGATAGAGCACAGTAGCAGCTTGAGCAGCTTGACATGGAAAAGCCAAACATGTAGCCCCAGCATTATTGTTTAAAATGTCTATTTGCTCCTAACACAAGCATCAGCTGGCATCATCCAAGGGTCTTGGACTTCGAAAAAGGGTGTACTCGTAAGGTATTAAAAAGCATTTAAAAAGTTATTTTCAGTTATTTTAAAAGGTGCTTGTATTGTATACATGCTATTGAGACATTGCAAGGTGGTTGAAATAATTATTACGTTAATACCCTTTAACGAATTGTCTATTGTCAAGAATTTTTGGATTGATCCTGTGCATAAATCCTTTAATGCTGTCTCCTTTATGCAAGCGGAATTTCACTCCGCAGCAGAACCCAGCATAGCTGTCATGTTTTCTGCTACTGTTTGAACTTGTGTCATGACTGGGATGGAGCCACCTCATGCCAGCAAAGTGAAAACTACAGGTTTTTTTTCTGGGCTTTTTTATTCTTGGGTTAACTGTGAACAGCCCAGAACAGAGTTCAAGCTCATATCTTTGGAGCTATAGCTAGATGCCTTAATATGGTTTAATCATCACATCCTCTGTAAATGGCTGTATGACACTATTTAAAAAAAAAAAAGCACAAAGCTATTTTGGTCTCCCTGGAGAATTGCTTGACACAAAGGTTTTGGAAGATGCCTAAATATAGGCAGTTCTGGTGAGATCTGGGTCTATGCAAGATAACAACTCTGCACTATTTTTGACCATTTAACAAAGATACTGGGAACACAATGGCTTCAAACAAACACTGCTTTGGCTCTCCCCAGCGCTGCAGAAAATAGACAGAGGTGCTTCTGAGAGACTCCCATCAGCATCACTGTAAAAAACTATCAACCCTCTACTAAGTAGTACATCAATCAAAATGGTGGCATGCAAATCATGATCCATTAAGTACTTCACACTTGATTACCCATGACATTTTAAAGAGGGTCATACATTGATGAGTTGCATCTCTCTTCTTTGCCCTTTGCTATGTGGAGTGCATGACCACTTTTCATAGAATCATAGAATAAAATCATGATATGGTTTACGTTGGAAGGGACCTTAAAGATCATCTAGTTCCAAACCCCTTGCCATGAGCAGGGACACCTTCCACTCCACCAGGTTGCTCAAAGCCCCATCCAACCTGGCTTTGAACACTTCCAGGGATGGGGCATCCACAACTTCTCTGGGCAACCTGTTCCAGTGCCTCACCACTGTCGTAAGTGAAGAATTTCTTAGATATAACTTTAATCTAAATTTACCCTCCTTCAGTTTAAAGCCATTACCCCTCACCCTATCACTTGTAAAAAGTCCTCTCCAGCTTTCTTGTAGGCCCCCTTCTGGTACTGGAAGGTTGCTATAAGGTCTCCCCAGAACCTTATAGGCTGAACAACCCCAACTCTCTCAGCTTGTCTTCACAGGAGAGGTGCTCCCAGCCCTCTTGAGCATATTCAAGGCCCATCTCTGGACTCACTCCAACAGGTCCCTGTCTTTCTTATGTTGGCAGCTGCACAGCTGAATGCAGTACTCCAGGTGGGGTCTCACAAGAGCAGAGTAGGGGGGGAGAATCGCCTCCCTCAATCTGCTGGTCATGCTTCTTTTGATGCAGCCCAGGATACAGTTGGTTTTCATGCTGAGCTTCTCGTCAACGAACACCCCCATGTCCTTCTCCTCAGGGCTGCTCTCAAACCATTCTCCTCCCAGCCTGTATTTGTGCTTGGGATTGCCCCAAATCAGGTGCAGGACCTTGCACTTGACCTTGTTGAACTTGGTGAGGTTTGCACAGGCCCACCTCTCAAGCCTGTCAAGGTCCCTCTGGATGGCATTCCTTCCCTCCACAGGATGTTGACTGCACCACACAGCTTGGTGTCATTGGCAAACTTGCTGAGGGTGTGCTTTATCCCACTGTCCCTGTTGCCAACAAAGATGTTAAACAGCGCCAGTCCCAATTAAACAGCCAGTCCAAATACCGACCCCTGAGGAATGCCACTCGTCACTGGTCTCCACTTGGACATCAAGTCATTGCTCTTTGAGTGCCACCATCCAGCCAATTCCTTATCCACCGAGTGGTCCATCCATCAAATCCACGTATTTCCAATTGAGAGACAAGGATGTCATTCAGGCAGTGTCAAATGCTTTACACAACTCCAGGTAGATGACGTCAGTCACTCTTCCCTTATAGTTCATAACCAATGCAAAGTTTAGCACGAAGCTTAATTTGAACAAGAGGAAAACAGCAGCTCAATTGTTTGTCTTTCCTCCTTAAATTTGCTCAAGCTGTTATGTTTCTTTATTCAACACAGATCACACCTTTTCAGGAAAAGTGTCAGACATAGGGCATGTGCAGGTGCACCCTTCTTTAAACCTGTCATTCACTACCAAAGACATTCTGAAAGTGCAAGAGGAAGACTTAAACCACCCTGGATTTCTCTAGGTACCCTTTTCTCCTAATTTTATCCTAGATGTAAAAATCAGACTGAAAATTTGCTCCTTATTGGGCTAACTTACAAAACCCAAAACATGCAGGGAGGCATCTGGAAGCCATCCTTCTACATTTGTTCTCACAGCCTGATGCCTCACAAGAAGGTGTGATCTCATGGCTCTAGGAGAGACAGTCACCCAGGTCTAGGTTCCTGGCTGTGTCACAGAGGCTGAGGACAACTTGCCCAAACCACCTCTTGCATTCACAGACATGGTGTGTATCACAGTATTAAGAGGAAAAATCATTCATTTACATCCCAGCAGGTCTGGCCTCACCTTCTGCTCAGTAACTTCCAGGTCATCTCCCTGCAGCTCATGGGAGGCTCCCAGGCATAGATAACCCTTTCTCACACATGTTAATGGCAAGAAAGAAGCAGGGAGCAGTGGAAGAGAAAGTAGGGCTGTTTCTATGGACCCCCTAATTTGAAGGGTGTAACTACACAGACACCCAGACTTTAAACTTCAATATCCTTGCCTCAGTTTATCCACTTACAAAGTGGCAATAGAATTCACAATAGATGCATCTAAAAGCTGTTGTGAGGTTTAATTAAGCAATAAGCACATACAGAGCACTTGAAGATCTCCAGATAACAAGGCACCCATATAAGAGAGAAGGTGGGTGATTACTTCTGATGAAACAAAATCTCATGGCAACAACCTGGTGTACCCAGCAGGGAATATCCAGGGCTGTCTGAACTCCCTTTTATAGCCTTGGTAGAGAAAGCTTGCGGAGATTGTTTACCTGCTCCTTTGCATCACAGGCACTGGCAGGACATTTGAGATGATGCAGAGAAATGCCTGCACTGAGCACTCAGAGCTGTGAAATACAGTCCCTATTTAAAAATCAAAGAGCTGGGAATCTACTCCCGTCAACAAGCCTTTCAATAGAGAAGAATAATTTAGCAAGAATAGATGAAATCTCCCACCTTAGGGTGATCTGGGTGGCTGTGAGGAGAAACGCGTTTTGGCAGTTCCCACATTCTTTTGTCAAACTTCTGTTGTCTGGGAAAGAGCGGAGTGCCAGAAGCCCTTGCAGGTGAATACCTTGGCTGTTTCAAGCTCACTTGATTCAGAGCAATAGCATGTTTATCTACATGTTTGGAAAGTTATTAATGAGATCAGCAAATCCTTTCCATGTATAAATTATAAATCACCTTCAGCAATGCCATGTAAATTATCAAGTCAAGTGAGAACATGCTTATTTATCTGTGACAGTCTTTTATCACTGATAAATAAAAGCAAGAGAGGGATTTATATGGGGAGAAGCATATCGCTCGTCGCACTGAAGCACAATATTAGGTCATGACAGAAACACCAGTGCAGCAGAACCCCTGTTCTGTTAAGTTGCATATCACAACATCCTGAAGGAGATGCCAGCCATGGCACTGCACCAATCTAGGAGGAGTAGGAAAGCAGCACACTTGCGATCCAGGCTACACTGCTGACCCTGTTCAGGTTCACTCAGAATGGTTTCCACTATGCTGGTGCATCCGTGCTTGCTCTACAGAGAGCAGATGTCTTCCCCAAGCCCGCACTCAGTGCCTCTTCTCATCATCACACCTCCCTGCAGAGTGAAGGAAAGGCACTGAATGTGCCTCCCTCAACCAGAGGCTGGTTTGGAGGACCTGTATTAGCAACCCTAGTAAGCAAGAGGTTCAGAAAAAGAATAGCCAGAGATATACCAGTTTTATGAGTGGCTGCTGTGAGTTCTGGATAAGAAGAATTACAATTTGAGCTGGACTTAGTTTTTAAATCCTCTCCTATCCTGAATTCACAAGACACATCATGCACTAATTCCTTTTAGCTGATGTATGGTATCTTTGTATCACAGCTCTGCCCATCTGTCTTCAAGGTCCAGATAACCCACAGATTTACAACACAGCTGCTGCTCTAAGAGTGCAGGATTTGGTCCAGTTCTGCAATGAGCGTATCACCTGGTAAAATTTGAAAGTAGCTTTGTTTATGGAGGCAGCCATTTGATGAATGCTTTAAGCTAAGCTTTTCTTCAAGAGTTCTGCAGAAAGTCTCCCTTTGTATGAGCGGCTACATAAAAAAATACATTAAATTAAATAAAATCCTGGGGCAAAGAATTGCAGAAACTGATGTTAGACGTGAACAAAACCAGTTGTGATAGGTCTCTTCTCCCCCAGCTTAGCCTTTACCAGGCAACTCCAGGGAGGCTCTCAGCAGACACACAAGTAAGCCAGTGGAAATGATCCATTAAGAAAGGAGTAGGCAGTGGCCCTCTTGCTCGCTCCAGGTGAAGCATCCAGAGTATGAATCCATCTGTACTGGAGCAAAACCACACTGGCTGAAAGCTTACACAGCGGAGGTGCCTATTGCTCCCTCGCACTCTGGGTGCTGCACACAAACCAAGGCATGATAATGCAGTTTCAAGACAAGATCAGCTTCAGCATGAGGAATGAGCCCATAGCTGACCCAATCACTAAAGCAAATTAAGACTTCTCAGGTGTCTGGGTTAATGCTGGCCTGCACAGATGAACAAATGGCGGGCTTCTTCCCTCTCTCCATGCAGATCGCTGGAGGCCAGTGCCGTCCCCGGCAGGGGCAGCTGAGCCATCCCCAGCAGGGCTCTGCCACACCGCCCTGAGCCCCCTGCGCCCCTGGCCACCAGTGCAGGTGCCCGCAGGGCACAGCCCACGGGCTGCGATACAGGCCAGGACACAGCCCCACCTGCAGAGCCTGCACTCTGGCAATGGTGATGCACAGGAAGAAAAGCTTC
>NW_010525766.1:18542-27825 GCF_000687285.1 Phaethon lepturus | reverse complement strand
TTCCTGCTGGATGTCGCACAGCTGCTGATTAGGAGAAAGTGACAAAATGAACACAATTTTGCTTCTAATCTGGAAAAGCATCCATCGCCAACAAAACTATTGGCAAGTAAAGCTAACAATAAGATCTCATTTTGGCTCAGAGGCCCTCATGGATGACATGATAGAGCTATTATTCACATAGCTACATGATACGTAAATTAGCACAAGATAATAAACAAAGACATTAATTGTGGCAACCATGGAGCTATTTAGAAATGGCCAAAAGCACCACTGACTTCAGTCCAGGCCACAAAAATTTACTCCAGCAAAAAAGTCTGGCGGCAAGTCTCACCAAGGCTTCACATGTTCTGGAGCTGGCGTGTGACTCACGTCCGCCCCGATCGCCCTGCGCTCTTCCTGATACGATAAGTTATCAGTTCATAGTTCTTATGAGCGCTACTTTTATCTACTCTCACTAAACCATATCAAGACTTAATTTTGCCTCAACAATTAACAGAATGCTATCAGCAGCATCCAAACTGAATCTAAGACAAGCTTAGGAAAGTGAAGGTTTAAAATATTGTTGACAAGGCGATCATACACCAATTAAACAAATACAGTTGGGTATGCAAGACCCTCTGTTTTTAGCCCCTATCTTTCACTTTTCAAGAGATCCCAAATTCACAGAGTAACCTCCACTTTCAATCTTCAGCCAAACAGTCCTGAGGCAGAAATGTTCTCCTTTTTCTCTCTGTCCTTGTCAACGATCAGTGGATTCATCTCAAAAACCACCCTGCAAACTTCACTGCCTTCCTGGTGTTCCTGTGACTGTCAAGCTTCATACAGTAAGGCACCATACAACTACATGGATGATCCTCAAGAGCAGCCCCAGCAGCCATCTACAGCTACCAGAGACTTCTCCCCTGTGCCCACCCCACAGAAGGGTTACTTGCGTTCTGCTTTTGACCACCAAAACAGAGTTCACTGTGAATTTGCTAGGTTGCCCCAGTCAGAAGTCCTTCAAGGACCACCATTTGCTTCAGTTTTCAAGCGCTTCATCACTTGATTACCAAAATCTTTATTAGTCTACCAAAAAACATAGAAGAACTTGTTCTTTTGAAAACTAATGCTCAGATCAGCATATTAGGCCTTATTTGCAATCACTTAACACTTTTTTTTGCCTCCAATCATTCATTCATTGAGAAATACACACTCAAATAAACAAATCCAGGAATTTCTAACAGAACCAAAACACAAAGTTTGTACATAATCAACACTTGAGGCAGTTAAGCAGAGCAGGAGGAAAAGTGCTGGCTGCAATGAATTAGCTGTAGCACATCTGATGTGTCAAGTTCATTTTCTAAACCTATTTTTCTTTTGTGAAGGTGCAGCCAAACAGCAGCCACTAATGGGACAGTAAATTTGCACTGTGCCATGCAGAGCCCCAAATACGGTATCACCAACCAACTGGGGGAAGAGAGGAGATTGTTTGCACTAAATTTATTATAGGCATTTGCTTACATTTTGTGAATGTGCCATTAAAAGCTATTTTTTTAAGTTGCACCTAACTCATTATGGGACATAAGCAATCTTTTGAATGACCCATACGAATCACCTTTGTCAACTTTAAGTGGGTTCTGACATTGTAAATGCTTTAGTGACTTTGTTCTGAAATACACAAACAGAACTGTGCACTGGCACAGTAATTTTAGGGCTTCAGAGGAATATGGGGTTTGAATATTTAACTAAAGGAGAGCAAATTCTAGGCCTAAATTAGATGTCCCCTACCCAGATTGCCTTAAAGCAGCAAGGAAAGAAGGAAAGCTGCTCCCACATGGGAACAGTTACACTGGACTCATCCATGGCCTTAAAAACTAGCTCACCAAGACCCCTGGCTGAAGACCTCCCGGGTCCATGGAGGCAAAACGGGAGCCTCCCTGCCCAGGCTGTGTCCCGCACCAGGCTGCTGCTGCAGCGTGCCCCGGCGAGAGGCCACGGGCGAAGGGCACCCAGCAGGGCTCCTTCCCCGCTGAGCATGGGACCCTCAGACAGGGACCGAGGAAGCAAGAGTCCAGAAGACACGGCAGCTGCCCGGACATATTAAAAAGTTTCCCAGAACTGCTGTTAAGGAGCAACCTCAGCATCCAAATACTGTAATAGTTACCTGAACACTTGCAGAGCTGCTGCTGACTCATAAGCCAACTGCACTCAAAATTCTGCAACTGGGGATTAAACGTGTTGCCTCAGAGCTCGTCCACCTTGTTACACACACAAGAGTCCATGACAAAAATCATTTGCAATTCAAAGCACTCACAGATTCAAGGTCAGAGTTTTCCAGTTTCAAGAATTCTTCATATGTACAAAGTCTAAAGCACTGATACCAACAGACTGATTTTTTTAGCATCTACCTCAAGAAAGCAGAGATGAAGGCAATCATTATTTCAGCTTCTTGAGGGGGACTTCCCTGTCAGTGTGTGTTAGCGACCTGTTAAACAAAATGTTTTGCAGTAAATCACGTGGAAATGTGAACTCAGCAAATGCCAGAGGCAATGACAGGCGGATATAAATGACAATTAGAAAGGTGTGTCCGGATGCTTGAGGTATGAGCCATGATAAAGTGCTTGTGAAATTTCACCTGCCCGGATTGGGACAGAGGTTGTGGCCTTCAGAAAAGAAAAAAAAAAAACAACCAGATGTGCTAATTAAAAAGAAAACTATATGTCTGAACAGCCATCCAAATATTCCAGACTCAGCAGGGAATAAAACCTACAGATTGTGGGAATTAGTCTGAATCAGACCTCATTAAACAGTCACAGCAAGGTTGGAGAAAGACAGTACAAGCCAATGGTTACTGCAAGCACCTCTTTAGCCGGTGAGAAGACTAAATTCTTTTCACATAATCATTCATTTGCATTCATAGGCTTCTAAAATGGATTTAGCAGATCTCTGTTCACATTCTCTGAGCTGCTTTTGACTTTTTTGAAAATACATGGAACTGGTAACAATCCTTGCAAATTTTGAGAAAGAAAAGCAGACAGACATATACTTCAGCTGATTAAATGTTTAACATTAACAACGTCCATTACCATCACCGGCACCTAGAGATGACTAACAACGAGGATCATGAAATCGCATTACTGCATTCAGCAAACCTTCAGAAAATGCCACTTTTCACAGGCAAAAATAGCATACCTTACCATCCCAGATTTCATCAGCCCATTCTGTCAGCAGTAAAAGCTGTTTTCTAGGCCACAGCATTTTCCATTAATGCAATCTGATTTGCCACTGCATTTTTAGAAAGCTAAGGTGAATGCGTGATACTGAGAGAGGGCAGTTGGTAACCCACAAATGAAAGTCTAAAACTCCTCATGAAGGGCGAGGTGAAAGAACAGCTGCCTGTGGCAAACCCCACGCAGAGGGACCTGCATACCACGTTCTAGCTGTGTATTCCCAGGAGCTAAGGATACTTTAAATACACAGTAATATACTTCTCAACAAATGATTTAAAAATGTGGAGATAATGACTTCTCATACGGCTTTATTACTGCTTGCACTTATAAATACGTCACCCGGGTAGTTTTATCTCCCACATTAGTTGATCTTTAAGACATCCTGATTATTGCTCACACTGTTCTGAGCGTTGTATCTGTTCCTATTAACAGAGAGAAGGAAACAAGCCAAAACAAAGCATAATGGTATTTTTGAAGCTACAATGTAATAGTTATCCAGGATAAATCCTGCCTGCACGTTTCTAAGAACAGTGGTACTATACAGAAGTAGTGACGAAAGAGCTGGTGGCAGTTTTTGATAGAGATGACTATCATTCATAAGCTACCAGCAAACTAAACAAAAATTAACAAGCTCCATAAAGCAATTAAAATCCAAAGCATAAAGTAGATGTAATGACTCAACAGCCTGATCACTACTCTCGTAAAACCAGCCTAATAACACATGGTCTGAGTCCCCTCGCATTGACATTAACATCAATTTAAGCAGCAAATTGAAATTCTCATCATTAGTGGAGTTTCACTGACATAAAAGTTGTAAGGCAGGAGAAGCAGACCCAAGGGCTGTGCACTGAGAAGACACACAAGAAACCAGATTTGTGCACCGCACTAAATCTCACTGTGGTTACGTTAGGTGCCACTTTATGGGCCAGAAGGCAGCGACCAGGCGTTTGCTGCACGATCTGCGCAGTATGCGTTGTTTTATCAAAATCTCACTCTCTAAAGACAATTAAGTGGGCACTGTCATTCTCACCTTAGAGTCAAAGCACATCCTTCCTGGCAGTGAAAAAAGCCTGGAATGATGACCTAAATACTCTCCAGTGGGTTTAAAAAAAAACAAAAACCCAACAAACAAACAAACAACTCTCCCCACCCCGAACCGCAGAAAGGAAAGAACAGCATGTAAGCTCCCAATTTCTGAATTTTAAACCTGTCTCATTACTGGGAGGACCGTCCTCCTCCCTCCATCCCCCCTTCTGCATTGGCAATAGTAATACTGCTTGCAACTTGTATGTCATTCAGACTTGGAAGATCATTCTCATTCAAGACTTGTACGCAGCTGAAAAGTTTCAAAGATGTTGTAAGACTCAGTACAATAAAACAACTGTCCTTGGTCACCCAGATAACAAGAAAGGCTTTTATAGTGTTTAAAATAATCAATATGCATTCCATGCATATCTAGAGACATTTTTGCATTGTTTCTTTATAGAGACAACTTTGGCCCTCACAGAAGAGGCTGTTCATGGTCTTAGGTAATGCAGAGTATACTAATTGGGCAATACCTCACACTTATTTTGGAATGCTAATTCAGACAGACCCCAGCTCTCGCTGCACTGACTGGTCACTTGCTGACCCTCTAGAGGGGTGGCAGTGAATTAGGAACACACCAGCATGTGTGTGAGATGAATTTCAAGTATGCTCGGGTGTCACAGTATGGCTTGAGCAGTGCCCCCAAACCACAAAATCTGATGGGTTGAGATTTAACAACGTAGTTTATGTGCCAGATGTCATCGATAGTTTGGGATTGGCTTTTAACTTTGGATGGAGGAACAGAGTTCAAAAATTAACTAGATACTCCCTGCCAATATCCGTCGCCAAGCCTCCGCCAGGAATGAAGTAGCTATTATTCATTGCTTATGCAGCTCATATCAAAGTTAGCCCTCGAACTCATGATATTAAAGAGTCTATGCTACATAGTAATTTGGGACACCACCTGCCTTCAGAAAATGCAAGCAGGATGTTTAAGCAAATGGAACAGCCCATGAATCAGAAACCTCCACAGCTTGGGTTTGAACAGAGGAGCTCAAAGCAGCTGGGGATTTGCATGAATGCCACTGCACCCTTCCCTCCCGCTCACCTGAAGCCCTCCCTGAGGCTGCGCCCTGAGCAAGGCCTGGAGGAAGGCCGGGGAGGGAAAGTTGAGCGTGGCTCAAGCACCACCCTGCAGTACGAGCAACTGAAGGAAGCAGAGCGGTACCCCTCTGAAGTCAGAGGTTGCTCAAAGAACCCACAGCTCCAGGATTAAACAAGGCAGCCTCAGGCTTCTTCTGATGTGTGTTCATTGGCACTGGCTTCTCAGGACCATAAAACCTACTGAGGCCCTCTGCCTCCTTCGTTACTCTTGGGTCTGCAGGCGTTGACTCAGCAAGGCTCGGGGCACTTCAGGCGGAGGACAGCCTCATGGGAAGAGGCAGGTTTTTATAAAGCTTCCAAATGCACCTTTTAGCAAGGCCTGGTCCACAGCCCCACTCCTTTCCTTCCTTGCCCTTCAGTATTTTCTAGACCAGGACCTGTGTTAGTCAAAAACCTTTGCTACCCGTAACAGCTGAAGTACCTCCATTTGCCCAGCTTATTTTGTCCCAGTACAGCCAGCAGCTACATAATATTGCTTGCAACATTACCTCCCCTCATATATTCACCCTTACATTGTCTTTCCTCTTTCACAAAATGAAACTTTGTTAAATCACCACAAAATAAACGCAGAGAACCAGAAAGATACTTCTTTCCTTTAAATGCTTTCCACTGACAACAGACAAATGTTTTTGGTGACCTACGTTTTTAAGAGTTGAGCAACCACATGTCAGTCTACAAAAGACCACTTTCAATTTTTTATTATTCATGTGCCTCTTTCTTACACACACAAATAGATGCACAGGAATTCAGACAGAAGCTCCAACTCAATCCAAGCCGACACCTCGCTAGGCCACGAGCTCCCTGCTTGCCTGGCACTCGCCCCCCGAGTGGTGAGGGCTTTCGGCACTGGCACCTCCGAAGCATCCTTTCTCACCACTCAGTGCTGTCACTGTTGACCCCAGCCCTTATTTCCTGCTACTCCCTCCCTATTGCAATGACATTCCCAGCAAGAGCTTCAAATAACAGCCTGAGGTACAAAGAGAGTGACTAATTCTTTACATTTCCAGTCATACGCAGCGATCTCCTAATAGACAACGGCACTGACAAGCCCTTCCTGCAATACTCAGGCGTTTCTCTGTGGAAAGGTGTTCCTAATCGTATCTTAGGGCAATCACAAATCCACATTATTTTCCCCCTTTCCCCTCCCAGTCACTGGCTGGCTGTGCCCTTGAAGTAAAGGCAACCCAGACGCCATGCAGCAGGACAGGTAGGGCCAGCTGCCCCGCGGAGGGCTGAAGGACCTTGGCACAAGTCCCAGGGGAATGCGACTTCAGCTGAACCTGCTGGAATTCGGCAGGATTGCCCTGCAAATGAGAGCTCAGGCAGAAAGGGCTGGGGAAGAAAAGGATGAAAGTAAACAGACAGACAAGGGAGGACGAGCCTTAAATGAGGGCGAGCATCCCAGTGGTCGGGACAGGTGACAACTTGAGATGTCAATATGCTGCCCACATAACCCTCTCTGAAAAACACCAGACACTTCACTGCAGAGGTACTAGGGGGCTAAGCACCTTCATCCCCTTCACATGATAGAGTGAGGTCCTAGTATCAGGTAAATGGGGTCACCCTAAACTTGCCATATTTTATTGCCGTATGATATTGCTCTGGTATTGCAGAATAACACATGCAGACTCCTCAGAGCACAACAACAGTCTTTATGAGTTAAGAAACTTTAAAATGTTAATACTAAAATCAAAATACACTTCCAATTTATTAAAAACTAAAACCGTGAGATTTGCTAGCACTCACATAATTCAAAGGAATAATCCTTCTCTGGCACTTCACTAAGCTCATGAGTTTACACTAGCAAACAAAATGAGTGTTGTAGGCTGAAGTTACTCTTTGATCTGGTAAATAAAACCATAGTGAATTCAGGTTCAATTACAGTATTTAAATTTATGACATCTACAGTGCTGTAACAAGTTAGTGACAAACACCAGTTTCATATAAAAAATATGCATTAACATGCACAAGCTACAAAAAAGGAAAATCAGTTGGTTCTATATAGACGTATCAAAACGTACTTTGGCAGTTTTATACAGTCTTTTACATGTATTTGTCAATGCATCTGATTGCAGTTCTGGTTACTATAAACAACCCACTATTACCAAGAAATTTCTGGTTTGGTATACTGAAAAGTAAAATTTGCTTTACTGATATTTGTGTGTGCGCACTTACATGCATATTCAGAAATGCAGTCGTCGTTACTGCCGAAATTTCATTTGCATGCAAAATACCTCTGGTGCAAATTACCAATAACATAAGGGAGCCCATGAAATGTTAAAGACTTCAAAGGATGAGAGAAAAACTGTATTTGCATTTTGGGCCTGATCCAAAGCACATGAAAGTCAAGGGGAGTCTTTCCATTGGCCGCAACAGATGTTCTGATTCAAGCAAGTTTTGATGCAAGTTATTGACATAACAGTAGACCAGCAAGACCACAAAATACACTTTCTGAAGAAACCAAAAGTTAATTTTGCTGAATACTGATTTACTGCTTTTTGTCATGGCAGTTGTCTCTCAGCTTCTCCCAGGACAGTCTTTGCTGCCTCTCCTGCCGTCTGCAGCACATCTTTCTGTTCCGATACCCCACATTCATTCCAGTTTTTACACCTACACGTTCTTCTCACTTGTTGATGGCTTCTAAAGTCTTTCTCGCTCTGCAGATACTTAACTTTGTAATAGTGTTATTTAATGCCAGAAAAGTGACTTATGAGACAAGTACCTATAAAAGACCATATAAGAACTGACAAAATATGTTTTGATAGATCGCTACCTATAGGGCATAAAGATACCAACTGCTTTCAGTCTTTAAAAAACTGCTAGTGGTTCTCATAACAGAAGTAAGCTGTTAGCTACTCTCATCTATTTGAGAATAATCAGCGTAATCAAAATTGCTTCAGCAATCTCTGTTCTATTCCATCAACGTTTTAGCGCAACTTTTCATTTGGTCTAAACATAATAATGCCTTCTACACCACAGCAGAAGAAAAACTGTTCACCTAAAGGATGGGAAGCACAATGTGGTAAAAGAAAACAAGGGACTGGACTTGCAACAGTGCAGGTACCAGGTAGAGAAGTAATAGCAAGTTTACTTAAATAAGCTTGAGTAATTTACTGCTTTTAGAAAGGCACCTTTGCCCTGGCATGACCCAAAAAGAAATGAACTAGTAAAAGGAGCATTTCTGTAGCACAAACATTATTAACTAATGCCATACCTATTCTGTATGTGTCATCAGTAAGCAAAATCAAACCCACTGCAATTGAACCAAAAAAATGTACTAGGACATAGTGTACATTTTTCTTCCACTCTATACTCCAAAGTCATAAGCACTCCTCGTATTTCATGGTAAAAGGTTTTATTTCTTGGTTCTCGCAGCTCAGGTAATGATATCGTAACTCAAAGGTGGTGCAAGGCTCGCTATAGTTCTGACCTCGTAAACAATTTTAATATCCCTTCTCCGCATCCCAACAGATATAGGACTGCACCTGAGCAGCCAATATCTCCTCAGTAGGTACCTTTTTATTCAACTTGTAAGTAAGTACATGTGCTGCACATTAAAACCAACCTGGATGCAAAGAGAAGGTTTCCGTCTGCGTGAGGGAGGCCATCTTTCAACAAGCTGAGATAAATTTGCCAAGTATCTGAGGTGCGTGGGAGGGAATGCAAAATTAAGCCAAAACACAGCACAGACTCCCAAAGCAAGATGCACAGCACCGCATCTGCTACACATATCTACTCTGGGCTTCTTGAAGTGTTAGAGACTGCATGTTGTTTTGGAGCGATGAAAGCAGTACTGCTACAAATGGGGGCGAAGGAAGGACCCAGACGGAAGCAGCATTTCTGCTTGTCTTTCTGGCCGAGCCAGTAACAGGCAGAGCTCCTCA
>NW_010525766.1:0-18511 GCF_000687285.1 Phaethon lepturus | reverse complement strand
CTCTTCGGGCCTGCCCCCCCCCCCCCCTGCCATACCATATCATTACCATGGGCTCAGATAAGGAGAAGCTGCAAACCTCATACATAGAGCCACAGTTCTTCAGAAAAACCAGGGCCCATTCAGTGTCGGTGTCGCCCTGGTCTGTGGAGGATTGGAACAGAGAGAGGTATCCTAGATGCCTAAAGAGGGGTCTGGTTAGCTGAAATTAGCTGGTTGGTTAATTGGAAAACCAAAACGTGGGGAAAGAACTCTAGCAGCCAAGAAACCTCTTGGGGGAAAAAAAAAGAGGTCAGGAGACAGCACAATTATGTCTCTATTTCTAGGTCAGACCTCAAGAGCTACCTTTCAGCTGTAACATGATGGTCATCCCACAGCAACTGCGCAAGAGCATCTACCACAAGGGATGAAGCTGGACATGACCCCAGTTAGTCTATTCCCCTGCCACACAGAGGAAAACCTGTACTTAAACCGTGCTACTAGATGTCTAACTAACATTCTGAAAATCCTCAAGTGCAGAGATTCCCTCACATCCCCAGGTAATCTGCACTGACACTACAGATCTTTGTGATTATGAATTTTTTTTCCCGCTCTCATGTCTAGCCTAACCTTCTCTTTTTGCAATCTCAGCCCATTATTTCCTGCCCTGTTACCAGCTCCATCTTTTACAGACAACTTCTACACACCTCTGGTTAAAGAAGAAAAGCGAGAGACTTTTCAAGATATCTTCAACTCTAAGCAAGTCCAAACTTTGAACTCCTTAAGGGAGCTGAACAGTAAGGGCTAAAATAGGCAGAAAGGATGCCTTAGCCTGCATGAGGGCTACAAATCCATCAATCAAGGCCTAGACCAGTTAGAAAGACACCACCTAGTACTTAAATTATATCTGTCTGGAATGAGGCCAAAATACACTGGTTGATGTGCATTGGTGAAACAGAATCCACTACTTTCTAAAAAACCTCTCTGAGGAACAAATTGACAAGTGCTCTCGAAGAAAATATATTTCCCCTTATCACATGTACTTATTTGTTATCGAAGGTCTGCTTGCAAGATTCATGATGCTGAGCTCAGGGCAATAAACAATTCATTTTGAGAAATCACAGACTGAATGAAGGTATAGGTATTATAAGCTAATACAGAAAGAAAAAGCAGGTCAAATCAGCACTGGGCTATCTTGGTATCTCTAAAGAGCATCAGTAATGCTTAATAAAATTGATTTTATACCAGGCTTCTGGTTCTTCAGAAGTTTTTTACTAAAAAAAAAAACAACAAAACAAGTATCTGGAAGAAGACTGGGGTTATTCTCCAAAAACAGTTGTGAGGTCCGATTTTCTATTTCTTTGGCACGACTCATCCATAGCTTCGTCACCATGGCTAACAACTTCCCGGTACAGAATTGATCAGGGCAGTGACACCAACGAGGTCCAAGTCTCCAGGCTGTGGAAAAGCTCCTAGAAACATTAAGAGCCTTCTTCCAATACCTGCCAACACTACGGCAGGGCAGAGAAGGAGCTTTCATCTTTTTCATCATAAAAAGTGCTGGGTAAGTTGCCAGAGTATCATATTTCCATATTCAATTCAGATCAGTTTATAATGGGCAAATTCTGCCCTCCGCTAGACTTCGACAACCCCTACTAACTCTGGCCAAGTGACATAGATATCGTATGTAACCTAATTGCATTTTAAAGCCTAAATAAGGTTCCTGCACTCCAAGTTGAGACAGGCAACTTTTTTTTCTTTGCCCTACCTCCAAGTCCCTGTGACACAATACTTCCGACACATAGCAAATTCTGAAGAATTATTCCTTCCAAACAAGTATCTTCCTTGTTATTTAGCTGGGCTAAGGGCAGTTCACCATCATGACAGAGGTGCAGAGACAAGTGAATAGCAATTACTCAGCATTTGTTAAAACGAAGGCCTCACCTTTAATAATTGCACAGTCACATTTCTTTACACAGGGTCAACCAGAACTCCGGAAGGGAGACTTGCTGATTGACACAAATATGTTTGTATTTCAAAGGGCAAATTACAAAGTCAAATAAAAGGCAGTGTTTGCACAAGAGTTAACTTAGCCATTTGGCATTCTAAGAGAGCTCAACAATCCCACGGAAAAACGTCTCGTCCCTGCTCTGCTACAGTGCATTTTTAAGTCAAACGTTAATACAGGTGTACAGAGAGGTCAAATTACCACGATCCCTGCAGAAGGCTGGCTAAAACGCACAGCCACAAGACAGAGGCATTAATAGTGACCCTTTAAGAAGCAGATCAGTATGGTGGGCTCCGCTCCTTCTCCTCAGTATCCCCACAGTGAGCTGGCAGCTGTTAAAAAACCCAGTGCAAGCTAGAGCTACAGGGGTCCTCCGTCTGCAAGGAAGGACAAACCAATGTCCAACCAAACAGGGAAGAGAGGAGACCTCCTTTCTCACACTTCCATACCCCGATTACAGTTTTCTTGAACTAAAAGGTCCAGTACTGCACAGTCACTGTCCAGTGCAGCCTAATGGGAAGGAAATGCGATACTTAATAGGGTCACATACTGCTCTTGAGACTGCACCACCAGAGCCAGCGTCACTCTTTCACAGCAGACAAGGTCTCCTACCCCTTTCTGGAGCCAGCCAGCTGCCCTCCTTGGCAGTGCTGTGGCCATGCTCAACGCTCCTTTCCCTTCTGCTGCCACTCCACACTCTACTGCGAGTGACTGTAGGTGGATTTTAATGTGTGGGAGAAAGGAGAACAAAGTGCTCTATCTATCTTAAAGTTATAAACAGGTGCTTTCACAGTGCCCACAACTCTTTGAGCTCACTTTCAAGCCATTGGGTGTGTTGTATATTAATTCTGGGTACATTAGAACTGGGTACCAAGTGCATATCTTCAAAGAACCACCACGAATTTTAAGGTCAATCAACCAAATGGATAAAAGATCTGCACACAGGTAGAATCAGCCAAAAAGAATGGAAATCATCTCACAGGTCATCAGCAATGCACCTGAAGTTATACACACTGACTTCACCTCTTTAGTTGATCCCTTTCAACTTTCCTCCCCACACAGACAGGCCTTCAAACCTCAAAGCACATTATCAGCCACATCTGTACGTACGCACATGTACTCATCACCCACTAAATTGTCACATCCAGCCTCAAGTATTGGATCCAGTATTTTAATCTTTTATGGATTTGATTTTCAGAAGCAGTCCAAATTTGGGTCAGCATGACAGAACTGTGTCTGGGATTAGCACAAGAGGACAGTTTCTAACACGTCACGGGAACGACTTCAACAACTGCAAAAAAGTTCTTCTATATTAAGTGTAACTATTGCTACTCTGAGATTAAATATTACCTGGAAAGTACTCTCATTAACTGCAGAGTCCTTGATTAACGAGCAGGTAGAGCGCATATAGGGACCTGGTCCTGATTTCAGCTGTCTTATTAGCTCTACCCTGGACACTTCTGATCACCACAAAAATACATGAGGAAATCCAAGAACTAATTATGAGTGGACAAAATGTGTCAACCTAATAACTGTGTTATGGTTCTTCAGAGATTAAGGGGAGGCTGGCAGATGTGCAAGATGCAAATACCGAAACCACTAAAAAGAAACAGCAACAGAATTCAGCTATCTTCTAGCATCTCTGGTGTGCGAGACTACAGGAAGCCTCTCAAGAAATAGGCTCTATTTCAGAACGGCTCTGGTGCAATTTTGACTACTGCAACCATTTTTTTGTTTGTTTTTTTCAACATTGATGGACACAGGAAGAACCTGCAATGCTCACCCCACTCCTAAGAAGGGGTGGAGGAGCTGTCTCTCCCACCAGGGCACAGACATTGAGCACTGTCCGAAGGCCCCAGGGGTGCCTTTGTCAGAGTACAGGAGTTCGGCCACCAGAAAGCGAAGGGCGGGGGGAGCATCTCACCCAGAGCTCCTGGAGGGTGCCGCTGCACATTTGAAGGCACATAGGCTGTGGCTGCAGACCGCACACTGGGGAAACCAGAACCATCTTCAGTTTGTCGGCAAACACTGTTGTATCCAAGCATCTCCTGCTATACTTATCCAGCAGCCACTGCCCCCAAGCATTTCTGTGAAACAGTAAGGACTGCCCACACAGGCTCTTTTTAACTTGTGTTTATTTGTCTCTTGAAAAAAGCCCAAAGAAATTTTTTACACACATCAGCTAAGTACACCAAAACTGAATACTCCAGCATCTGAAGGGGAGTTCAGGCAACTTGTGCCCTACGATTGATCTCCTATTTCTCCCTGCACTTTCCTTCTAATCCTCTCCATAATTACAAGAGCCGTCTCATCTTCTCGAAGCTGTCAATTCCCCCGAATCCATTTTCAAATGGCCATCCTTGAAAGAGCCTGGGTACTGGATCAAGCTGTCTCAGCTTGATTGCAACCCGCGCCGCTATTGATGGCTCCCCGGAAACGCACGGGTGCGGCTGGCCGGACTCGAGCAAGGGTTGCTCAGACCCAGCCCCGGAGGAAAGCCGGCGACGGGAAGGTATTGATCTGGTCCTTTTAACATGCTAATTTGCCCAGCGGCTGCTTCAGTCATTGCCCGGCTGGACACTTCAAAAGGAAACTGTTTTCAAAGCAGCGATGTCTTTTTCAACTGCAGAAAACACTTAAAACTGAAAACAAATGAATTCAAGCACCAAGTTCAGAGAAGCACCGGTTGGTATTCTTCAGCTCCCCAGACAGAGATGTTTGATGTACAGAAAGACAGACTTGTTAATTAATGCTATTAAAATGTGGCCTGGCAAGAAGCCTCTGGGATTTAAAAATCAGAAAATCCACACCCTTTAAGTACTTTAATACAACGATAGCCTGTATTAGTATCAAAAAATTCAGCCATAACCTCTTGAAGCGTTCCACTGATTTCCCCCACCACTACTTCTCAGAAGAAAAGTAAAATGTAGTTAAAATTAAATTTCTGTAATTCAGTTTCTGTAATTCAGCATCAAGACTGGAGAACATTTGGCCTTTCTTAACATTGATAATGGGGAAAATAAAGCCGACTGTTCAATCCCTTCAGACCGCTGAGAATGCATGGCAAAGGCCAGACAAAACCCACGGTGTGACAGAGGCATTATTAAAATATTTCTGAAAGCAGCAGCATTATTGACTAACGCCTTTGCTACCAACACACAGTCTTCGATCACTGGCTAAATACAATGTGAGGAATGGATACAATGACAGGATTTAATTAACGGTCTGTGGAAGGACTGAAATACATTACATACACAAGATTTGCAGACAGAACAGAAACCAGTTGAGTGTTTTGCATCCATGTTTGTGGCTCACATCATGCTTCTAGTAAAACCAGAGATGAGCTGTGAAAACCAGGAACACTCTCCAAGCTAAGGGCGATAAAGAGTTGTAGCTCTGACCCACAGCATATTACCCTGCTTTCAAAGATTGAAGAGACAAAAACTTGAATTTCCCTTCAAGTATGTCTCTATTTCCAAGACTAAAGTCAGTGCTGGTTGGCAAGCAAGAGCAGCTGAACCCAGATGAAGGAAGAGCCTCAGCCACCGAGTCCAGCCTGCTCCTCTGGACCCCGGCCCAGGGCAGCCGCAACCCACCGAGCCGAGCCCCGGCTGCACCTGCAGCACCAGCCACCGCCCTCCACGCTCACCAGCCCCCGTGGCAGGAGGGAATTCGGGATGCCGCTGACCTCTAACCCCTGGCCGCAGGGGACAAAAAGCCCATTGGAAGCCACAGGAGAGCGCAGGCAAACGGCAGGGACCCGACTGTCAACCCGATGTTGGCTCTGGAGCAGGCAGCATCATCGGAGCAAACATTCACAGAAGCAAGGCACGAAGAGATAACACCAGAAAATACGAACAAAATGGAACTTGTTTCCTTGCCACTAAATTGTTAGCTTTATGAGACTTCATGCTGAACGGTATGAAAAAAATCCAATTTGCTTTGAAGCGCATTAGTCTAACATCCTAATTATTGTTTACATTGCCATTTGCCTTCTATTAAGAATTGAATAATTACCCAGCACTCCATAGTTTAAAAATACAAGCAAACAGGATTATCTGGGTAATTAAGACACTGTACTGCAGCCTTGTACTGTGGCTGTACGAAGTATTCCCATATATAAGCAGAAGCAATAGTTATCGATTGCCTTAGTTCAAACAGTGTTTTAAGGAGTTCCAGTGAGCAAGGTGGGTAACACATTAGAGAAAGGTGACCGATGCCTTTTAACCAGAGTGGAGGGGGGAGAAGCTATCTTGCAGCAAGGACACTAGGCTGAGTCTTCCCTCCGGTCTCATCTCAGCCACAGACATCCTGTGTGGCTCTGGAAAAGCTACCTAGTCTTCCTCCCTCCGTCCTCCAGCTGCTGCAGCACAAGAGCATCCTTCCTCCTGCTCTGCCTCCTGGCCAGGAGCCCCACCTTCACACAGCCGGCCGAAACCACAGCGCTCGGCAGCCCGTGCCGAGCTGCACCCAGACCCCAGTAAATACAAGGTCTGTTTCCAAACACACCTTTCAGTGGGTTTGTATAGATGAATTTAGTTTTACAGGATTCCTTTAGTGAGATTTAAACCCACCCATCTGAAAAAAAAAAATAGACCAGCAAACTGAGTTTTCTCTAGGCATCCATGACTAAACAAGCCAAAGCAAATACCAACTGCACAGTATAGCTTTTTTTTTTTTAAACCTTAATAGCCCATCCATATTGTACTTTAAACAGCATGACCTCCCCTTCTAGGTAACTATTAAGACAAAAGCAAAGTTTTTGCACGTTCCTTTGTTGTTTTAAAGAGCCTTTCCTCCTTTAATTACACCGCCAGGTTTCACACTGTGCAGTTTACTACCCCTGTGAAATTACCTTCAAGTTAAACACTAATTGGACATCCAACAAAAACGAACACCCCTCCATTGTTGGGTTTTTTTCCCCCCTTTCTGGTTTCTTATAGGTTGTAGCCTCAACACAATCAGGGTCCCAATTTCATACCACTGATTTATAAAGACACAAAATGAAAAACAGTACTTTAAAGAAATACAGTACATTCGTGCACCATGTGTTCCAACTTATATCAATAAACCTTTCAACAAATCCGTTCTGAACAAGCCTGTGTTTTGGGAGCATTTAATGAGCCTCAGCTTTATTTCAAGCCAAAGGCAATTTTGAGTAAAGTTGAAATAAAGAAAAGTTAAAAAGAAAAGAAAGCCACTAAAACCAAAAATAAAATAAAATATGGGTTCTTGTGTAATCATGAGGCTTAAGCAAGCAGAACTTTTCTCACAGATTATTTTATTTCGATAAATAAAGACAGCAGTTCATTTGTGCATGTTTACCCAAGCGCTACCAGCCCCTCTTCCCCTTTGCACCAAACTACAACCGCAGGCCAAGCCCGTTTCTGCCGCCAGCCCAGCAAAGTGAAGGGCACTACACCAGGGCTGAGCAGGTCAACGCAACACAGAGAAAACGTCACCGTTTTCAGGCACATGTGTGTGTACACACTTAGAGTGCAGGGGGGTCCCACCTCCTGAAGATGGTCATTCCCCTAGTTGAGGTTGTAGCTGCAAAAGGGCTTCACGGTCACCAGTGAACATCTAGAGATGACAACACCCAAGGGCCTGCAGCCCCACCAGGCATGAGAAACGGCACTCCCCGCACCTCCAGCCATCATTTTACAAACACGGCCAGGGTTTCAGAGCACAGCACTTTCCCACACGCCCGCCTGAAGCGAGCAAGCGGGCTGCAGAGCTTGGGGGAAGAGTGACAATCATTCATAGTCAAGGGGAGAGCGAGCCACAGGGAGCACACTGTGCAAATATTACACTATCTCTTAAACAAAGAGATCAAAAAAATCAAAACAGAAGCCATTTGCATAAAATCCAAATCTTTGAGCTCTGCATAAACAGAAGGAGGTTTTATCTGGCGTTTCCAAAGGAAACTCTTATCTCCTTTGTGAAATGGGGAAATGGGTGTGCTACTTTGCATGAGGGTGTATACAAAAGATGTAAATGAGGAATTTGCTGCACGCAAAAGGCAAAGCGGCCGACAGCTGCCAATCCCCATTCACAGGGAGAGCTTCCTTAGTCTCCAGCAGGAGGAAAGAGAAGGGAACCAACATGTTTTCTTCCCAGGGAGGTGAAGCAGGCTCTGAATATTCATAAAATGGCCATTTAGTCATGGGAGTGTTAATTGTCTCTGATTCACAAAAAGCTGTGACCTCACCTGCTCCCTGCAACATATCAAAAGGATGTGGCATCATGGAATGAAACCAGATAAGATATTTATCTCACAAGTTTGGGGGGCCTTTTCATGCAGTCTCAGAAGACTGAAGTGTAACTGCTGAGCACTTCTTTAATCACTTCTCACAAGCGCAATAAAGACCAAGCTCAGTGGAGCATATTATTAGACAGATAATAACCCTTACCCAGCCAAGATCTAAATACTGAAGTCATCAGACACAAGATGAGTGTCTGGGAAGTTTTGGGTTGCCTTTTTAAAAAAAAAAAACAACCAACACAAAACACACACAAAAAACAGAAAATGGTCTATATGCCCCACAAAAGACTATCCAAACGTGACATGAAATTCATACCACCACAACAGCTCATCTGGCTCTGATTCCGAGGACTGTGCTTTTTACTAGTAACATGCAGAATAGGGACCAGATATTGCTCCCCTGTGTACCAGCAGAAATTTTGTCGGGAATTCAGAAGGAAGCAATCCCAGCCTTTCTCCAAGAGGTACATGAAGGGACAACTGCTTGACAACTGTAGCTTGATTTCTGAGGGGGCCGGGGAGGAGGAAAGCAATAAAAAGCTGCAATGATGTTTAAATGGAGGTTTTTAAATGCACCAGGTGGTACAAAAATCAGAGGAAGTAACCCTTGGAAGATCTATTGAGCTACACAAGAACATAACATAACCAAATCACTCCTTCAGCAGAGAAGAGAACCAACTAAATTTGCTTCAGACAGACTGTGTTTCAGTATTGCTCCCATGCCCCTCCTGGTAGCTTCCGTCTTCTCAGATTCTTTTAAAATGTAACATGTTGAGCCTGTGCATTTTTTTTTTCCCTGCCAAAAATAATCAACCTGAAAAAAATCCTTCTGAAATCTCAAATCTGCACAGTTTTAGTCACCCTTCTGATTACCCTTTTGTGCAGCCAGACTGTTCATCAGTGTTATTCTGACAAAAAAAGTTGTCTATGACTAAAACAGAAAAGTACACACAAATTACTTCACTTGCCCGCCCCTACAAAACCCACCATCCAAAAATCTTATCACAGAAAATAATATAATTAGGCTGTACCCTTCTGATGTACACTGAACTGCTGCTCTCAACGATCACAGCCACCCTTCAAAGCCTCCAAGATAAAAAGAATCTTATCATTCAAATTATTACTTCTTAGGGATGCTCTTATCAAAGTTTGAAGGAAAATTCTAAAAACAGCAGTGATATGAAACCAGGACTGAGCCATATTTGAAATGACACTAGATTTTCTGCCAATTGGCCAATTCACAACTCAAAAAAGCAAGTGTAGATGAAGACAAAGCTGTTGGCTCTCATAACCTTTACAATATCACAGTAAAAATCTCAACTGTCTCACATATTTATACTAAATGGCAGGTCTAAAATTGAGATTTGTAATTTCACAGCATCAAAATCATCACAGATGGCTACAGTCTATTGCTTCTTTAATCTGTCTTTTCTCCTCTCCTGCTTGCTTCCCCCCCTCCTCCTTTGAGTTAAGAAGATATGTGTTTTATCGTAAGGAAATAGTAACTAAATCCAAACCACATTATATTACTATATAACAAACCAATTTACATAACAATGATGCACACAAGTGAAGTTTAACACTATTTTATGTCTCAGCTTTGCCCTAAAGCACTAATTAGCTTAGCCTTGAGATGTGCCACTAGCTGGAACAGCCATGTTCCATCAACAATATTCCACATTTAAGTGGGTAGCCATTAACGCAGGAAGTTTGGGGGGAGAATAAATAATAAGGAGAAAAAAACCAAGCAGCGTTTTTTTTCAGCATCAAGTTCACAGCTACAAATTCAGCTGTAAGCAAAGAATCAGTGCTCACCTAATATTTCTACTGATCAGAACCAATTTTGTGGAACCACTCCTGTGACACATCTTTGAAGCTTCCCAAATAAATATGTATTAAATATTTGGCTCCTTTCCCTTCCTGACCTGGGTTTTTGCATGCATGCATGCAAACACACTCACACACACACATATATATATATATGGATGCTCAGGAAGACAATTATCATCAATAAAGTCAGCTGGAAAAAAAATAGAAGTCAGAGGAAGGGCAGTTTTTTGTCATCATATTCAAACATCTCCATATCACTGACACAATTTAAAAAAAATCCTGTTCAAGGTCAGAGAGTCATTAACTCCCACTATAGGAAGCACTGTAGATGTGAAGTGGCTTCTCATTATGCTTCCCACACACACACATCAAAAATTAAGCAAAAGCAACTCAAGGAAAATGTATTATTTAAAAGTCAGAAGGTTGAGGGAACTTGACGCAGCTTTTAGGGCAACCCAAGCTCCAGCTGCTCCATCCCAGCACTGTGCAGCAGGGTGCAGGTCCCAGGACAGGACAGGGAGCTCCGACACCTCCCATGGCTCTCCCAACAAGTACAGAGCCCCGATCCAGTGGCCTAAACTATTTCTGCCCACCGAGCTTTTGTCAAACATTTAAGATCTTAATCAATCCTAAGTCTGACCCTCAGATCACAGGGGAAGATGGATGAGGAAACGGACAACCTCTGACCTTCCCTTGTATTTGTCCTGCTACAGTCAACCTATTGAAAAACAACTGAGGTGGAACCTGCTCACCAGCTCCAGTCCCAGCCCAGTACCCTTTTACAGCCTTTCCCAAACTCAAAGTCTCTCCCCCTGCCTGCAATCCTCTGTACCAAAACCACAGGAATCCTCCTCACTTCATCCTCCTCCTCCTCTCCAAAAACCTGCCGGAGCAGAACATTTGCTGAACTATGAAGTTAAGTGGGGTAGAAAAGGGGAAGCTTCATTCAGCAGTGTCAAAGGCCAAACTGCTTTAACGGCCTCACTAGAAACCGGAGAGCAAGCTGCATAGTTCTGGTAAACTTCATGAATTCATGAAGAGGAGCTTCCCAGTAAACTGTTCTGGCTGAAGAATGGCAAATGTGAGAAAAGGAAACCACAAATAACCGCTGATGAAATGGGTTTAGCACTTTCAAATTACATGCTGGCTCAAATCCTCTCAAAATGACTAGTACAGGCCAACTTCACTCTGGAGAGCCCAAGAAACAGAACGTTTCCATCTCCTTTGTAAATACGGTATTGCCTGATCTTCCTTTTACTCGGGAAACAGAGAATTGGGTCTCTTGAGCCCAGCCTTCCCTTGGTGCAGCTGAGAGATGGGAGGTAAGCTGACATTCATCCTCAAGATCTAGTTCAACATCACAAAAATAAATTAAAAAAAGCATCCCACTATCACTGCTGCCCACCAGCAAAGCCTCAAGAGATTTCCCTTGAGCAACACAGGATTTGTTAGGCAATTGTCTTATCACATCTGGGCCACTGACACTGAAAAATGGTAGATCTGTGTCAGAGTGCCCCAGTACCGGCCCAACAGGCCTTTAGGAGAAGGCAGAATAATTCCTGTACAATAAACCAAGATGCTTTCCCCCCTGCCATTCACTTCCTTCTGTGACAACCCACGCTGTAAAGGTGTCCAGCAGCTTTGCCCAGAAGTTACCAAGCTATTAGAAAGTAACAGCATCTCCCCAGCCACCAGTGGCTCTCCCCAGCAGCACCACAGCCACATGTTCACATGTTTAACAATACACAGGTTTTCAGGTTTCCACCTCACAAGGTTCCAGCAAAACAGAGCAACTCACCCCAGACAGGATGCCCTGTCATCATGCTGCTCATCTTGCCAGTTCTCTCTACAGCCCATGGTAACTCTGTTGCAAATACGGCACACTTAGGCTTTCTCCATAAAGCAAAAACACTAGAAAGAAAAGCTGAAGTTTATACTTAGTGCTTCTTTCCTGCTAAAGCTTAATTCAGTGGATAATAATGAACTTCATATTGACTGTAAATTATCATTTAAAAGAAATCAAGTAGGACATTCAAAAGATGCTGTTCTCTTAGAAGTCTAGCACAAAAGCAGTCAGTTACTTGTTTTGCTATCTCATTCTCTGCCTCAAAATGAAAAAAAAAAAAGACCTAGTGGAAAACACACCAAGATGATGTGAAGCAAAATCATCTGGCTCCAAAGAACCTTTTCCAAAAACATGGGTCCAAATCCACTACGGAGTTGAACGCCTTCAACTCAGCAGCCACCAAAATTAAGCACACTGACCTGTGCAAGAATCCATTTAAGTTTGATCTTCATTTATGCTTATATGAGCAAAGGTTTAGAAGCGGAGACTAAAGATATTCTATTTATAAACTCTCTTCTCTCCTTCCCTAACCTTTTACAACTACTTTTTTCTACAAAGGGGAGGTAAAGAAAACACAGGTTTTGAGGTTTTTTTTCTTTTTAGGCTACTCTGTTTTTTATACAAGCTTTAATCCCTAATTCTGCAGCACACAGGATGGTGTGTGTAGAAGGGTGGGGTGGAGACTTTTAGCATTTCTAAGAGTATCCTAGCACCTCTATTATTAAGCTGACAATGGAGACCCTCTGAGAAATGAAAATATTTAACAAAGGCAGCAGTGTCAAATATCAAAGGGTTATTTCGTGCTAAAAATTTGCAACAAGTAAAACACCAAAGACTTCCCCTTCCCAAAGTGGGGAAGTAATCCAGCCAAAACTCCTGATTCCCCCCTCCCCGACTGGTTCTTACCCCACTGCATTACCCAAAGGAGACTTTGCCAGAACTTCCTGCACTTAAGAAAGTTCACTTCAAATAAAGCTGTAAAGGTTTGTCTCTTTAAACAACAGTAGCTCAACTGCATTGTTTTGCAGTCATTCACATTTTGGTGACTATCGTGAGCCAATTCAAATTTAGGCGCCTGCTAGAAAATGTGTTTCACCTTCTGCCTATTATGGCAGTATCATTTGTTTTGCATTACATAATTCTTAGCCTTGCCACCTGGAGCTATTGGACTTCTTCATTAAACCCCTCTGTCCCACCACATCCCACAGGGGCTGCTAATTACTGGCTTTACTCCATTTACTCTCATCTCCAATTCAATTATGCATTCAACTAAGCCCTAATGAAGAGTACAATATGGCTCATCCTACCTTGGCATTCACCATTACGTTCTTCATAGCCAGCATTGCACAGACAGTTGCCAATGGGCACCAGCCATTCACCATCTGCCCCACAGTACATTTTTGGCACATCCTTCTCTTCCGAGTTGTTGACGCAGGAGCCGCGAACCTCCACCAGAGAGGATGTATCAGCCCCAGTAATGGTGTCTGGAAACTGTGCCAGGTTTCGAACTGTCAACGGGCACTTCTTATAGAAGACACGAACAGACACCAAAGCAATGCAGGCACCGACATCCTGAAAAGCCAAGTAAAACCCCTTCTTGCTGAGTGGTCCCACATCCCGTATCTCTGTATTCAGCTTCATGATCCTGTCACCAATGTCCACTTGGGTGAAGCTCTCATCGGCAGCGATGGTGTCGATCTTGGCAAACTGGCTCTCTCGAATAAAACGTTCCTTATCATTGTTTGATTCATAGTAATAAAGGTTGAAAGTCTCTTTGCAAGTTCCCATGACACCTGGCAGGCTGTTGCAGTCCCTTAGCGTGAACTTGATTTCAATATACACCCTCTGAGCCCCCTCACGGGGAATCCAATCAGTTCGTAACCAGTTATTCTGACTGGGCTCCATCACATTACAGACTTGATAGGTGCGGATCGGAGTGTTCTTCTCATCCATAATGCTTACTTCCTCCCACTACAAAGAGGAAAAAAGGAAGAAAAATACATTGGCATTAAAAGGAACAACAGGGCTTCACAGCAAACACAACCTGCAATTCCACAACTAACGTGGAGATTGCATTTCTTCCATTATAGGAAAACAAACGAAAAAGAAAACCACCCAGCAGAGCAGGCCATAGCTGGGACCTCTACTACTTGGACATTAAAAGAAGAATCTGTTCAGGAGAAACAAGCTCCAAATCAAGTAGCACCTCGAGGAGCAAGCATGTGTTTTAAAGGCCCTCTGAACCAAGCCAAGAATGCTCTATTGACTTACTATGTTTATTTGCACTACAGTTCAGCCCACAGGACCCTGCCTAGGTCAGGGCTACATGGAGCCCTGCCACTGCGGTGTTTCCCTGGTGGGGGACGAGGCAGGCAGTGCATGGAGCCCACCTTGCACGTGGGAATAGCAAACAGTGAGACCACACGACTTAGTCGCACAAAAAGCACAGGGCAGAGAGAGTAACAGCCGTATCTCTGGCATCACTACCACATATTTTGAACTCTTGAATCACCCCTTATTATTTCTTTAAGCTGCCAACTAATTCCCTGGGCTAGCAATATCCCAGACACACTCAGCAAATAGTCTTTACTTAGGAGCTAGGCAGAAATAGCTGTCTATAGAGAACGGGGTCTCTGACTTGGGTGGCATTAGAAGATGGAAGGACCAGTAAGGAGGCAACATCATCAGTCTACCAACAACACTGCCATAACTTTGCTATCCAGACAAAGTTTCTTGTTAGTGGGAAGGTGGGAAGAGAAGGAATACTGCACATTGTGTCCTAGAGGAAATGTCAGGAAATAGCTGAAGTCATATTCTCAAAAACCCAAAAAGGTTAGCAGAGAGGGTGAAAGCTGGAAGATCAGGTTAGCTGCATGGTTTAAAACCCTCACACCCCTCAAGTCAAGTTCAGGCATCTTCAGAAGTGCCAAACTAACAGGCAACATAATTATGAAACAGAAACAACACATGCAATCCAAGGAAGGTACAAAAAAAAAAAAAAAAGAGATCCGGCCCTAATTCAGTAGTTTGGCATGATGAACTTATAAAAGAAAAGCATGCATAACCAACAGTTTTGAAAAAAATTGTTTTAAGTAGAAGAAAGTTTATCACAGTGCTCTCCTGGTAGGGAGTGAGGGGGAAGCAAGGGCATTATGGAGAAACATCTTTCAAGCAAAAAACCCATAGGATTTCAGCATCAGAAAAATCCTTCTTTAAAATATAATGTATTAGATAATGATATACTGCCAGGGTTTGCATGCAATGCAATTAAGCATATATAAAATTACTCTTGGAAAACAGAAGTAACTTTAAAGAGACTTCCCAGAAGTGCTTTTCAGAACTACTGAAGCCGTGGTTTTGATAAACAGAAACCTTAACATTAAGGGGCTTCTTGTATAACATCCTGCATTCTTCTCACAAGGATGGCTCTTATGCAAGTGACTTTTACTTAAAAAGATTCCATCTTAGCAGAATCCGTTTATAAAATGACAGTAGTTAGCACCATGAGTCACTAGGAGCAGAAAGAGTAATATTTTATTTGCTGCCTAGAGATAACTGCAAATTAAAATGAAGGGGGGATCAATACTCAGCATGTCACTCCTTTTCACAGAAACGGAAAAAATAAATCCTAAAAAGTCATCTATCAATGTGAAGTGTAACATGGTGTTAGTAAGAAGACAGAGTTGTTTAATTTACAGCTGCCACAGAGCTAGTTTACTGTTACAATATTGTCTTTATGATCCATCACCTTCCATTCTGCTTATCTTCAGACTGTCTGCACTACCTATACTGCGTGCAGTACAAAGAGAAAGGAAGAAGCAGAGGGAAATAATACTTGTTGATGGGATTTCCTTCAGTACATTTATACAATGGAGGATGCTGCTAAAGGATTCAACAAAGAGACCGCCGAGGTCAACAGACAGACTGCAACTAAATTCAGCAAGTTTCAGATCAGGTTCTCAACACGCCCCTGTCTCCTGACAAACACGCAAATATATAGAGCTGGTTTTGTTATTTCATAACCACAGGTACACAAAACAAACCTAACTGTGTCTTACTGCCAGAGCTGAAAATAACTACAGCCCCAAATTTCCAGCCACTGTAAATGATTTGTAACCTTAAGTATGTGGTCAAAGCTGTAACTTTTTTCTTTCAAGCTGAAATTAACTTTTATAATTCAACTCTTCCCACGGTTTAATGATGCAGACTAAAACATTCTGGGTGCAAAACCTGCTTTTCAACTGTGAAATGCAAGAGTAAATCATTAATTACACTTATAATGCAATTCATTAATTCCTCCAGGGCTACTATATATTTGATTACTGCTAGTCACTGCTAAATCACTATGTTTATCTCCAGCCCTTCTTATCCACACAACCCTCACACCTCACGAACCACACTGTATAGATCTAGAAAAATCAGCTTTTTTAACAGACATTAAGGTACACACAGTTAAAGAAAAACTAGCACTGAAGGACAGAATCTTCCCAAGAAGATAAGGTTCATTTCTGCTGCTTGAAATAAACCTGCAGCATATGAAGTTAAAATAAATGCTTTCCAAGCACTGTATCTCAGAGACAGACCATGTACTCTTAAATTTTTCACTACTGGCTTAAAAATAGAACACACATATGTAGGTTTAGTGAAACGAATCACGTCCACAATAAGAGCACACATTTTCTTCTCAAGCTTGCATGGCGCTTTCAGAGAAAACACGGTGAGAAAGGGGGAATCCAGCAGCCATGAATAATATACAGCTGTCCTCTGATTATCAATGCCACTACTAACTTATTAAAACTTGTATTTTAGGTCTTATTTTAATATACAGCGCAGATATCCCTTGGAGAGCCATATGAAAGACCCTGTGTCATTAACTGACCTTTCCAGGGTATAGGATTAACAAGGAAGCCCAACTCTCGCCGAGATAGAGCTGTACCTTTCCACAGTCAAAAGATGAGGGCAATTGCCGGCAATCAGCAGTGAATGTGCACCGTCAGCCCTGCCAGAGGCCTGCCAATCACCTCCCCACTCTTCGAAAAACCGAGTTTCGGGGACAGCACAGTGTGCTGAGGCAGAGCACAAGCCAGGACTGTAGTCAAGTTCACCCAGAACAACAATGGGGGAGCAAAACAATCCCCCATTCTCCCATGTTATGGTTATTCACAGCTTATGCATAATGCATCACAAACCAACACAACCTCGGATTCCTTCCACTCACTGCTGTTTCCTTAGCTCTGTTTCTCCTAATTACAAATGGGAACGCACACAAAAAAGTGAATTTGTAGGTTTCGTGAAGAATCCAGTGCTTTGTTGTGCACAGGTCTTGGTCTTTCAGCACTTTTATTTTTCAATCAGTTTGACTACTTAAGCATACTAAGCTGCTTTGCTCATTTAATATTAAAAGAATTTGAGGGGGGAGTCGATATATATTAGTGTTTTGTGTGCATTGCTAGCATTTTTCTTAAATTGTTCACTTCAAAGAAAAAGCCTTTCTAATTGCTTATTAAAGAAAAAAAAAAACACACAAAAACAAAAACCAAGAGATCCCACCAACTCCAGAGTCCAGCGTTCTCAGAAGTTTCCCACAGAGGCCCTGGGCACCCTGCAGGATGGGGCACAGATGAGGGAGCAGCAAGGTGCCTATCCACTAATATAAAGCTAAATTAGTAGAGATACCTTGCCTGCAGCTCACTAAGCAAAGGGGCTCTAAGCCCCAGTGTTGGATGTGTGATTCTTTTCATGTCATCACATCACCATACAGGCAGTGAATTCAAGCAATCTTCTCTTAGAACGGTCTCTGAAAAGTACATGAAAAGAAACTCCAAGGAATCACCTTCGAGCACTGGGTGCTTCAGTTTATCTGTTCAGACACCAAAACATACGATGTTTACACACTGAAATAGGACAACTGCCCCATCACACCAAAAGGTTGTGTTGTATATTGATCCCTTTCATCCAGAAATAGAACTGCAATTGCCCTGAACATCTCCCAGCCGAGACAGCCCATAGATATAATAACTGCAGTCAAGAATCCCAGTTCAGTCGCCAGATCACATTTCTTGTCGGTATTTCAGTTTTAAATAGGCATCTAAGACCAGGCCTCAACGAATCTCCTAATTCTGAAACCTCTTTTCTACCCTTTTGGTTTCCACTTCTTCCATGACAGAACTATCCAAAGGGAGTATAGAGTTTCTCCAACAAACAGTAATTCACTGGGTAAGCCAGGGAAGAAACCCGACCTCCTCACCACAATCAACAATAAGGGAGCCATTAGGATTCTCTGAAAGTTACTAATCACCCCCTTTACCCTTTTGATCAGATAGCGGTTTAAAAACTTACCCCTCCTTCCAGGGGACTTGCTATCCACCCCAGTTCTCCCTGAACTGATCTGGAATCCAGCAAGGTAACTGCAGAAAAATACAAATAAAATAGATTAAATTCCAGCTGCCAAAAGGCAGTATTAAAAGAAATCGTTTACGCGAGCGTTTCCATATGTGCGGAGCACGATCGCATCCACCTTCCCCTTGAAATGTTACTTCCAACTGCGCCAGTACCTTAAATAATGTGAAACTCTGCCGCAGCTCCG
>NW_010525765.1:0-5875 GCF_000687285.1 Phaethon lepturus | reverse complement strand
CCAGCTTAATTCCTTGCATACCTTCAACAACTGCACAAGAGAGCACAGGAGGTAGGGTGTACTCTCGCTTGTGTGGGGCAGTGATGGGAAGGCACCTGCTGGACAAGACAGCAGTTTGCAAGAAAGGGAAGCCTGCCTCATGCATCTGGATGCTATTTGGCAGCAAAGGCAGCTGCCCTGCCTCTGTGTGCTGGTTTTCGCTGGGACAGAGTTAATTTTCTTCATAGTATCTAGTATGGGGCAAGTTTTTGGATTTGTGCTGAAAACAGTGTTGATAACACAGGGATGTATTTGTTATTGCTGAGCGGTGCTTACACAGAGCCAAAGCCTTTTCTGCTCTTCACACTGTCCCGCCAGCAAGTAGGTTGGGAGTGCACAAGAAATTGGGAGCAGACACAGTTGGGACAGCTGACCCCAACTGGCCAAAGGGATATTCCTTATCATATGATGTCATGCTCAGCAATAAAATGCTGGGGGAAGAAAAAGGAAGGGGGGGACGTTTGGACTTCTGGCATTTGTCTTCCCAAGTAACCATTGCATGTGATGGAGCCCTGCTTTCCCAGAGATGGCTGAACACCTGCCTACCAATGGGAAGCAGTCAATAAATTTGCTTTGCTTGCATGCGTGGCTTTTGCTTTACTTATTAAACTGTCTTTATCTCAACCCATGACTTTTCTCACTGTTGTGGTTTAACTCGTCAGGTAGCTAAAACAACCACACATCCTCTCACTCACCCTGCCCCGCCCCGCCCCGCCCCCTGCAACGGGTTGGGGGAGAGAATCGAGGAAAAAAAAGGTAGAACTTGTGGGTTGAGATAAAGACAATTTAATAGTTTAAAGACAGGGGGAGTAAAAAGGAGTAATATTAATAATGATAAAAGAATATACAAAACATGTAATGCACAGCACAATTACTCACCACCTGCTGACGGATGCCCAGTTAGTTCCTGAGCTGTGGCCCCTCCCCAGCTAACTCCTCCAGTTTATATACTGAGCATGACGTTGTATGGTATGGAATATCTCTTTGGCTAGTTTGGGTCAGCTGTCCTGGCTGTGTCCCCTCCCAGCTTCCTGTGCACCCCCTGCCTTCTCACTGGAAGGCCAGAGCATGGAAAGCTGAAAAGTCCTTGATTGCTTAGCAACAACTGAAAAAATCTCATCCCAAATCCAAAACATAGCCTCATACTAGCTATATGAAGAAATATGAAGAAAATTAACTCTATCCCAGCTGAAACCAGGACAAGGCCTTAAGGTAACGTTCAGAAGATTTGTATTTTGCAGCCAGAAATTTTCACAGAAATATTCAGGAAGCAGCAGTAATCCAAGCTGCCTCGGATCTATGAGAATTTTGATCGTTCAGCCCTCTGCAGGACATGGGGACTCCAGTCAGTTCCTGAAGAACTTTTGCTTATGGTTTCATCAGATTTCAACAGCTAGGGGGGTTATACCAGGTTGGTCTTAAGACAGTGGCAACCATATATGTCTGTGGTGTAAATAAGCACTTGCAAGGAACTGAGACAAGACTATGTTCAGTATTACTGTTGTTTCCTATTCCTATTTCTATTTTAAATAAGACGAACACCACAGACGAGTTAGTTGAGCACAGGCACCACCCACCCCATGCTTTATAAAAGCTGGGTGGAACATGCTGTTATTTAAGACCCCAGAAATTGACGGCGTGTGTAGGGACAGCTGTGCCCTGGAGAAGCCCTGGTGATGAATCACTTGCTGAATATATCTTGTGCAGTTTCAAAGCACTTTGGAATCCTTTGTGATAAGTGTTATTATATAAGGGCAAATATAGCTCTGAGGTTTATGGCAGAAACCCTGGCTATGCTCCAGCTTGCAGTGCTGCTGGCAGACACCACCAGAGCTCTGTTCTGCTGACAACAGAAAAATCCAGCCACTAAAAGCATGTCAGACTCAAAAAGCTTTCTGCTAATTTATGTTACTTCTGGTAGCTAGCTACTAAGGAAGAAAGTTATTGACCAAATCTCTTCCACGCAGATGGGGTGACTGCTGAGTTGGCCTCTTTTTACCTGCCTCAGGCAGAGTTGCTGTGTGAACCAAGGCAGAGGGTAGATAGATAGATAATCAGTCTGGCTTTCACACCGTTGAGGGCCAACAAAATAAATAAACAAACTTCTCTTTTCTCTTTTCCTTGGATATAAGAGAGTTGGAACCCCTCCTGAAGACCAAATGACACACTCCATGTTTTACACTTGGTAAGAAAGTGACTGTAGAATCTTTTAGCTGGGAGAAATGAGCAAGCAGTCATGGACTAAGCTATTAAAACTGGTGCAAAAATGCTCTTGGGGATTCGCTACTTTGGAAACCTGACTAGAGTTTTTTAACCCTTGCCACAGAAACTGGCTGCAAGAGCCTCAGTGTTTTCAAGGGCTCTGGAGGCAGTGTGCGAAATTGATTTGGATTCACAAAAGCATATAAAATGAAGAGGCTCTATCTGAAAAATCTGTGTAATTAGGTTGTGCTTCAGGCATCAAAACTGAACGTAATGATATCCAGGACTGCACATGAAATGAATATTCTTTCAGTTTTGTAGGATCCTTGCTAATGCTACTGCACTACAATTATTAAAAATTCTTTATAAGTTGCACGCTCATTTTTCAAGAGAATTTTTGAGCTAGAAGTAAGTAGTTCACTTTGTCAGGATAGCCACCACTGTTCTGTGGTTAAGCTTTCAGCCTTGTTTTCATTATAAATTAATGATACAAGTTTTCAGCCAAATTGGCTAATTTGTAAGTGAGTTCAGGACTGTGTGCCTCAATCACAACAGCACTTGAGAATTTCCTCCATCCCAGACAGTACAGAGAAGGGAAGACATTGTAACAGAAGGCAGGGATGACTGATGACACTGAGAAAGAAGATGCGCTGCCAGGTAGCCCCTATCCTAAATATGATGTTCAGAGCAGTCACTATGTGTATGAAGGCAGGTTAGCACACTTGCTAAATTGCTTTCCCTAGGACTTGTGCACAGAATGGGAAAGCCAGCTAGAGCACTCTGAAAAGGGTGAACATGGAGGAAACACCATCCTCAAGTCACTCACTAAGTGTGAAAGAGGCAGAACTGAGAAACAATCCTGTCATATAGCTGATGCTCTAACTGCTGGACCATCCTTCCTGCCTCATTTTGTGTGCATCTTTATTCTGCTTTCAGGGAAAATAATTTTGGCACAGCTATCTGCAAATATTTTTATAGTCTCCTAAAATAGAAATCCTTATCTATTATTTAAAAATCCACATTTAGATATTTTAGTTGCAGTAAAATGCCTAGCTCAGCTCTAGAGCTATAAATAGAAAAATCACTGATCTGGATGTTGTGTGTCCAGTGTTGTCAGCCACAGAGGTTTGGGCCTAAACTCCTGTTGTCCTCTAATAGAGGGTTCTGAGTTTATAAAAATGGCTAGAGAACAAGATGCTCAAAAATATGCTAGTCATAAGGTATCTCAGTCCTCAGTACTCAGTCACTAAGGGTTTCAAAGAAAGAGATGGACTAGTGGAACCATGCTCTGCCCTCCCTGAGACAGAAGCAGGAACAGCCACCAGAAAAAAAACAAGATCAAGGGGATCCTGTATCCTCCCCCTGCCAGGCTGAAGGCAGTAGCTTTAAGGAAATGAACGATTGGAGGCAAGTCCACACCCGGGGCAGCAGGCGAACCTCCTCCTTGCCCACCTTGCCTTCCCAGGTGCGGGGCACCTACCCAGGTACAACAGGTATGAGGGTCTGGATGTGGAAGGACAGTCCACAGATGAAGTGGACGATGGTCCAGACAGATACGCCAGAGATGTTGCCGAAGTCAGAAAGGCCTACCCCCCATATCACGACCACCCCCATGAGGAAGAAAAGACGGGTTATAGTTGTCGGCGACTCCCTTCTGAGGGGAACTGAAGGTCCAATATGCCGGACAGACCCTTCTCTTAAGGAAGTCTGCTGCCTCCCTGGGGCCCGGGTTAAGGACATCACTAGGATACTTCCTAGCCTGATATGGCCCTCGGACTATTACCCATCACTGCTCTTCCATGTGGGTGGCAATGAAGCTGCAACGCATAGTCCAAGGGCGATCAAAAGAGACTTCAGGGCCTTGGGACAGTTGGTTAGGGAATCTGGAGCACAGGTTATTCTTTCCTCTCTCCTTCCAGTTGTGGGCAGCGACACTGGAAGAAACAGACGGGCCCAGTCTATTACCTTCCGGTGGGGGGCAGCGACACTGGAAGAAACAGACGGGCCCAGTCTATTAATACATGGCTCCGTGACTGGTGCCACCACCGCAGTTTTGGGTTTTTCTGTAATGGGATGGCCTACATGGCACCTGGCTTGCTGGCATCGGATGAAAATCGCCTTTCCCAAAGGAGGAAGAGGGTCTTGGCTCAGGAGCTTGTGGGGAGTATTGACAGAGCTTTAAACTAGACTGGAAGGGGGAGGGGGATAATATCAGGCTTGCCCATGACAAGCTGTGGGATGACATGCCAAGGTTAGAGGGATGGGATGCTAGCGAGGGCCCTCAGACTGTTTCTCTGGGACATGCTGGCTACACTGCAGCACACTGTAAGTCTTATGGAGATGAGTCAGGGGCTCCTGAGGTAATAGGAGCCAACAGGGAAACACCAGCAAAGGACCTCAAAGGAACTGAGGGGTGTTCCTCTAAGAGGGCAACATGTCTGACAGCCCAGCTGAAGTGCCTCTATACACCAATGCATGCAGCATGGGCAACAAACAGGAGGAGTGGAAACCACTGTGCTGCTAGAAAGCTATGACCTGGTCGCCATTATTGAAACTTAGTGGGACGAATCCCATGACTGGAGTGCAGCTATGGATGGCTACAGGCTGTTCAGAAGGGACAGGCAAGGAAGGAGGGATGGAGGCATTGCTGTCTACATCAAGAAATGGATCGAGTGTGAAGAGGGGAATAGCCACGAGCAGGTTGAGAGCTTATGGGCAAGAATCAGGGACTGAGGCAACAAAGGGAACCTTGTGGTTGGTGTCTACCACAGGCCGCTCAATCAAGGGGAGCCTATTGACGAAGCCTTCTTACTCCAGCTACAGGAAGCATTGTGCTCGCAGGTTCTCGTCCTTCTGGGGGTCTTCAACCACCCCAACATCTGCTGGAAAAGTAGCACGGCCAGCTGTAGGCAATCCAGGAGACTGGTGACTGGAAAAAGGGAAACATTGCACCCATTTTTAAATAAGGGTAGCAAGGAGGACCCTGGGAACTACCTACCTGTCAGCCTCACCTCTGTGCCTGGGAAGATCATGGAACAGATCCTCCTAGAAGCTATGCTAAAGAACATGGAGGACAGGGAGGTGCTTCGAGACAGCCAACATGGCTTCACCAAGGGCAAGTCTTGCCTGACCAACCTAGTGGCCACCCCCATATAGTGTTATTCAAAATACCCTAAGGTTTTCTGACCTTTGACATGGTCTCCCACAACATCCTTCTCTCTCAGTTGGAGAGATGGATTTGATGGGTGGACTGTTGGGGGGATGAGGAATTGGTTGGCTGGGTGTAACCAGAGGGCAGTGGTCAATGGCTCAATGTCCATATGGAGAAAGGTGATGAGCAGTGTCCCTCAGCAGTCTTTCTTGGGACCAGTACTCTTTAATATCTTCATCAATGACACAGACAGTGGGATCGAGTGCACCCTCAGCAAGTTTGCAGGCGATACCAAGCTGAGTGGTGCGATTGACACGCCTGAGGCATGGGATGCCATCCAGAGGGACCTGGACAAGCTTGAGGAACGGGCCCGTGTGAACCTCATGAGGTTTCAACAAGGCCAAGTGCAGGGTCCTGCACCTGGGTCGAGGCAACCCCCGGTATCTGTACAAGCTGGGGGATAAAGGGATCGAGAGCAGCCCT
>NW_010525764.1:0-7579 GCF_000687285.1 Phaethon lepturus | reverse complement strand
CCCGGGGTGCGGGCTCTGCTCTGAACCGACTCTGTGCTTGGTCTGTGCTTTTCTCTCCCTGTTCCTCAGCCCGCGCCTTGGCTTCGCTCATAGTATGGCAACACGCACGGTGCGGTCAGCAGCGACAAGCCCTCGGTCCGCCCGGCGCCGTAACGTACCCCATGGCGTGCGAACCGGGACGCGGAGCTGGCTGCCCCTGCGCTCCTCCGGCCCTGCTCGCTGTAGTTAGCTTGGGCGAGCGGCCGTAACTTTGCAAAGAACTGCCGAGCCTTGAACCCTCTCCTCACACGAGGAAATCTTTTCCCCATTTTGCAAATGAGGATCTGAAGCAAACTGCCATTAAAGGACTTTCCTGTAGTCGTGCAGGAAGTCCGGGGGAGAGCTGGGTTTGCTTCCTCTGCCACAGAATTGCAGCTCTCTAAGAGTGCAAATCAACTCTTTAAAGCAGAGAGGTGTGTGTGTGTGAAATGAATGTTTGGCCTCTGTAGATTGCTCTTAGACTTTCCCGTTTGGGGTGGGTGCTGCAAAAACATTGACTTGTTTTGGATTGAGAGTATTCTTGATTGTAGGAAATAAGCATGTCACTTAGAAATGCATTGTTTACACCCTTGTGTGAAGACCATGACTTTATTTTTCCACCTCTTCTAGTGCATATCTGAATACATGGAGGTGAAAGTGCCCACAGGCTGTGTCTCTTAGGCTGGGGTTTCCAACTGAAGTAAGCTAGACAAGTGGCATTCTTGAGAAAGTTACATGTATTTTGATGGAGAGAAAACACTGGTTAGTTTGGAGGCTGTTTAAATGCTTCAGGTACCATCATGTGGAATTTTGCTGAATGTATAAACATCATGTGGTTAATTGTCTGGTAATTGCCTGTCCTGAGGAGTGGTGCCAGAGTGGTAGCTGTTTAACTGAGTATTACCCACTACTCCAGCAGCAGGCAAAGCGTGTGCTGGTCTTCATCTGGATGCCCTCTCTTCCAGTAGGGGCAAAACTGGAGCCAGCTATCAAGTGAGCTGGCTGGACTCATGTGGTGGTTTTAGTTTTTGAACTGCAGGCCCCTTGCACTTTGCACTAGAGGCATAGCGCTGGTTAGAAAAACATACACTGGTTTGCTTTTCTTAGTCACTTTTGCAGCACCTATGGAACAATCCATGGACTGAGTTCTTACCGCCACTTGTGTTAGAGAAGACATTGCCTCTCCCAGCGAGCCCTGCCAGTGTCACATTTATGTTGTGGGTTTCCTGTTCTCCATGCAAAAAGGCATGGGTGCTTCTTGACTTCTGGATCTGCAGAGCGCTGGGTTTGCAAATGTTCATTTGTGTTGCTTTTTGGAGTTGTTGTATTAGGGAAAGCTGTGAAGCTGAAAATGAGGAAAGTGAGTTCAGCTGTTCAGAAGTGATCTCTTCCCAAACATAAATTTAATTGCAATTTAGAGAATAAAGTAATTCCTTACCAGAATCTACACCAGAAGTGTAGAAGCAGCAAAGCTGTTGGATGCAGTGAGCTGGAGAGGTGTTTTTTTCTTGTCACTAAGTTTGCCTGTGATGCATGCGGAGTCAGAGAGGTTTCCAACATCATGCAGTACTGTGAATATTCAGTACCACTTCAGATAAGCCTGGCTGTTCAGACATGCTTGTACCCACTCTTCCATTTCCTGAATGTTTCATTCATAGGTAGGTAATGGGTGTTACAGCAAATCGAATCTGCCACGCTCTTTTAGTGGTTATTAAAACATGTGTCGGAGGCAGCTTTGTAATGCAGCTGTTAAACAAACCTTGTGGAATAGCCAAAATGCAACAACGTGTTTAGACATGGTGGAATATGTGATGGATGCAGCCCTCTCTTCGGAAACCTCTGGAATTCAACTAATGCCCAGTATTTCAGTGTTAAATAGTGGGGTGTTAAATTTGTCTCCTTTTGGGTCTAGAGTAAAGAGGGAACTGATTGGGGCTAGATGAGGTCAGAATCTGGTTTAGACTTTCTGCTAAGAAGTTAAAGTAGAATCTGCTGTTGCAGCAGTGCCGCAAACTGGGCCCTTTAATCTGGCCTCTCCAAGGCTGACAGAGCTTTGGAAGCAGCTTGTTAAGGCTGAAAGCAGCCATAATTCAGTGGGAGGTTTTGTTCTCAACAACCCTTTCTTCCTGACAAATACACGCTAATGGCACAAACTGGCTTTGGAGGAAACCAGTGCTTACTCCTCTGGAGACGAGGCTCTCGTTGTCAAGAGGCATGAGCTGCGTGTACATCTTGCAGAGAAAATGGATGTCCTCTGTCTGCCATTTTTTTGGTTGGATAATTAAGGTCCTTTGTACTTCTGTGAATGTCAAAATGATAGCTTTAAACATGGATGCAGACTTTTACATGAGGCACACGGTGCCAGTGTGAGGCAGCACAGAGGTTGGCTGTTAACAGCTATGTGCCAGTATGTGTAAATGAAGTACTCTGTAGAAGTCGGTTGATGCCCAGTGTGCTGCCATTGTTGCAAAGCAGGTTTGTTGTTTTATGCCTATCTGTTAATTTCTTGTTTCTAAACCCTTTTATCTTGTCACTAGGCTGTTCTTTGGAGTTTATTGCACTCGATTAGGGATCGATTCTCAGAATCAAGGAGTTAGAAGTGAGATTTGAGATAAGTGAGGCCCATTCGGTGCTGCTTTGGACGCCTCCGAAGGGGAAATGGAGTTATCAGGATTGAAAAAGAAGAGTTTGCTAGGACTCAAAGAAAATAATAAAAAATCCAACACTAGGTAATCATTCTGTCCGAATTTTCTAGGCTTAACAAAACTGGGGATGTTAGAGGATACTAGGGCGCTCTCAGTGAGGGTGAGGAATTGGAAATGTACCTCTTTCTGCGTGAATTTCTGTATGTGAGAATTTCTGTATGCTATAGCTGTCTGCCTCAAAACTGCTCTGTAATGCAAAATATTTTCCTTTTTCTAAAAAGTCCAAACTTGCCTAATGCTTTAATTCTGCAGTTACGATGATCTTGAGTTACATTTAAAGTTCAATGTTGTGTGTTGATGTTCTGTTCTTTGTTTGGGTGTGGGTTTTTTGTTTGTGTTTTTCTATATTAAACAGCATCTTCTGCAACTTGTTCTTGAAGGGCTCCCTCACCAACCAAGCGCAAGGATAGGTCTGAAGATAAATCAAAGGACCGGTCCAAGGATAAAGCAGCCACTAAGGAATCAGGTGAAAAGGATCGTGGTCGAGACAAGACGCGCAAAAGACGCAGTGCTTCCAGCGGGAGCAGCAGTACCAGGTAGTTACTTTTACAGGTAGTAACAAATTACAGTGTTTTCAGAAACCACCAGCTTGATTTCTGGTAGGTTTTGTTCCCTGTGTCACGGACTTCTTGAAAGCTTGCATTGTGTTAGTCGCAATGCAGTTTTGTCTAACTTAAGGGGTTTATTTTTTAGGTATGAATTTCCTTTGGCTGCCTAGTGAGCTATGGAGCATCAGTTTTCATTGTGCTAACTCACAGTTGCTCTCTCCATAGTTACCAGAAGTTTTTCAGCCATTCTTTTTCTGGGTACTCTACTCATTTTTATTTCCCACCCCTGCCCCCCAAACAGATCCCGTTCCAGCTCAACTTCCAGTTCAGGGTCCAGTTCCAGCACTGGTTCTAGCAGTGGCTCTAGCTCCTCTTCTGCCTCAAGCCGCTCTGGGAGCTCCAGCACCTCACGCAGTTCCAGTTCCAGCAGCTCCTCTGGATCTCCAAGTCCATCTCGACGGAGACATGACAACAGGAGACGCTCCCGCTCCAAGTGAGGTTTATTTTTCTTCTAGGGATCACCAGATGGCAGGTTAATTTCCATGCAGAACACAAGATTGTGATCAGAATAGATTTTTTTTCCTGAGGACCATTTTCTCTCTCCGTAACTTGGAGATCTGGATTTTGTTAGAATGGGTGTGCTGCTTTTGCTTGCAATCAAAACATATGCCTTACAGGAAAAGAGATTAGAACCTCATTTTAAAGAGTGATTTCTACATACTATATTTTGTAGAGGCAGTTTTAATCAACGGTTCCCCAATAGTGTGGGAATATATGGGCCCTAGATGAGAGTAAAGCTCTTTGGTTCCTGTAAATTACATCAAAGGCTAACAGAAAAGTAAGGGCTGAAAATGGTGTATATGTGTATGCATGTGTATATGTATATTCGTATGCATTAAAAAAAAAAATGGGAGGGGGGCAAAGGAAGCATTTTACTGTAAGGGTAGGAATCAATAATGTCCATACAGTTTTTCCTTTGGATAATTCAGTAGGTAAGGTGCTGAAGGCTGAGCGAATCTACTGAAGTATTACAAGCCAGTGTGGCTTTTTTTAGTACACCCCTCAATTTATGGACAGTAAGATTAGGAAGAAGTATAAATGTGAGTTTTGCAATGCAGTATGTAAAAGTGCAGACTGAGTTTTTTACAGGTTAAAATTACATTCCAGGTTTGTTTGTTTTTTGTTTTTTGTTTTTTTAACTACAAAGAAATTGTGATTGCAACTACTTCAGTAGTTTTTTTTTAACCGTGACATTTCTGGACCTCTGTAGTGAACAGAAGATACAGAAACACAAATCATTGGATCCATTAATTTTCCTGGTTGTGGCATGCTTTGGTGTTCATGTCCTCATTTTGCCTCTTTAATTGTTGAGACAAAGAATGTTTTTTGTTTTAGCAACTGGGAAATTCTTTAGCTGTGGCCAACAACTTTATAGAAATGTTTGCTAAATTTCATGTTTGTTACCCTAGTTGCAGTAAAGTTGAAAACTCGTAACAAAAGGCTCCCAAATTCCAATAGGTTCTAAAGCAAAAGCAGACAAGGCAAATGCAAGTCCTGAGGTGTTTCTGAGTGGAACACCCTCACCACCACCCCAGCACTTCTTAACCTGTAACTTAAGAAAGAAGATGCTCTCCCAAGAAAAATGGTATTTTTTATCATGTGATAATGACTGGTTTCTTGGTTTGTCTCGCATGTTCCCTGAAAACTCTGAACATTTTCTGTTGTCAAAATCAGGTCCAAGCCACCCAAGAGAGATGAAAAGGAGCGGAAGAGGCGGAGCCCATCACCCAGACCTACTAAAGTGCATGTTGGAAGGCTCACTAGAAACGTGACCAAGGTAATGGCATGCTCCCCTGTAATAGCAAGCTTGCCTATCTTCTGTGAGGGAATGCAAGTGGCTCTTTTAAAGCTCTCAAAAACTTTTGTGTTGCTAGAGTGCTGCCAAGGTGTTGCTGTTGGAAATTCATGCTTTGTGTCCAAATTATCAGTGAGGAAAATTTTGGTAGGATTTTATAGCGTCAAATACAGTGCAGGTGTTTGAGACTGTGTAGTGCTTAAGAGATCTGTCTGCTTTGTCAGTATCACAGACCTTGTATCTTGCCTTACTAGGAAGAAAACTGTAGAATTTGCGACAATAGTTGAAATTACCTTGGAGGCATTAAGGATATCTGACGGTTCTTGATAAAGGATCCAAGGAGAGCTGAGCTGGCTTGAGTTGTCTTTGCTAGAATGTAATTTAAAGGTCTTCAGAGGTAAAAGGTTTAGGGTGCTGAAAAAATTATGTGTATGTTTTTTTGTGGTGTGGTTTTTTTTTTTTTTTAATATTAACAGTTGCACCTTAAGAGTTGTCAGCTGAAGGGGCTAAGTTCCTTTTTCAGGTCCCCAACAGGATTTTTACAGTAGTTGTATTTTTGTAGCCAATGTTGACATGCAGCAGTAATGCTGCTAGAACTGAAGGTTTGGAACAATTGGAGGAGGAACTGAATAGACAGCAATAGAGAAAGCAGTGGTAATCCTTTCCACATCTGGCCAATGAAATATGGCTCTTCCTGGTCACAGCATTGATTTAAAAAGCTAATCTAGTGCTGTGTACGGCTTGGATTTACTGCTCTCCACCAGCCAGGCCTGGTCACTAAGTGTGGTCTATATCCTTAAGACTTGCTCTTTCTCTGCAGGATCACATCATGGAAATTTTTTCCACTTATGGGAAGATTAAAATGATTGACATGCCAGTTGACAGACTAAACCCGCACCTCTCTAAAGGTTATGCTTATGTGGAGTTTGAGAACCCAGACGATGCTGAGAAAGCCCTGAAGCACATGGATGGAGGTAGGTATCAAATGTTGCAAGGAGGCTGGGTGCTTTTAAAAATCATTGGAGCAGATGAGTCTGATCTGAAAGTGACTTAGAAGTGATGGGGAAGCCTTTGGGGAACTGATCTGAAATACTGTTTTCAGTCCAGATGGCTTTGGCTTTTGTGTGGTTCAGGACAGGTGCAAAAAAATCACAGAACTACTAAAAATTATTTTTTGCAAAACAGACAGTAATAAAATTATCTAAGTTTCTGTGAAAATCTTTCCAGGCTAACATCTGAACTGCAGTTTGATGGGATTAGATTAAGAAGTCTAGTATGTATGTGGACTGTCAAAATGATCCCTGAGCAGGTGGTAGCAATAGGAGTGTAGGCTGATTCATGCTTCAGTTGCTTGTGACAAAGCTGTGAGTTGCAGTATTGTGGTTGGGGGTTGGACTAGATGACTGTAAAGACCCCTTCCAACCCAAAGCTTCTATGATGTGTAGATGTTAGTGTTGGAAAATACTTACTTTTTCCTGTTTCTGTGATTCCCGAAAAAGGCCAGATTGATGGTCAGGAGATCACTGCCACAGCTGTGCTGGCACCACGACCTAGGCCGCCTCCCAGACGCTTTAGCCCACCCAGGAGGATGCTGCCACCACCACCGATGTGGCGCAGGTCACCCCCTCGCATGAGGAGAAGGTGAGAGCTGTGACAATTTGTATTTGCTTCTCAGTGTAACAACATGTTATCACTGAAAGACTTGGCATGGGGACAATTTAATCCTGTTGGAGTTGGCTTTCCCCTCCAAATGACAGTAACAGCTTTTGGGCATCAGTTGAACCTAGATTGTATTTCTTAATTCCTTAGTGCCAGGGTGACCTGCTCTGGTCTACACCCTGAATGCTGTCTGTTGGAAATGTCAGATGCTTTCCAGGATGTTCCCTGGAGTCCCTTCTGTGTAAATGCTTCGAGGTGAGATGGGAATGGACTTCTGGCTGGCAGAATGCTTTTGGCAGCCTGCTCCAGCCTCTTGCGTTTCTGAAGCCTTTGCATCTCCCTCCCTTATTTCTATGAATGTGCACATGACCAAAAAGCAGTCTTTCTGCATCAGGTGAGTGGAGTATGCTGATCCCAAGATGTGGGCTGACATGCATGGGAGGACTTCGGATGTTGTCTGTCTGGACTTCTGTATGGCCTTTGATGTGATCCCCCACAACATCCTTCTCTCTAAATTGGAGAGAGATGGATTTGATGGGTGGACTGTTGGGTGGATGAGGAATTGGTTGGACGGTCGCATCCAGAGGGTAGTGGTCAATGACTCAATGTCCAGATGGAGATCAGTGACGAGTGGAGTCCCTCATGGGTCCATGCTGGGACCATTACTCTTTAATATCTTCGTCAATGACAGAGACAGTGGAATCGAGTGCACCTTCAGCAGGTTTGCAGATGACACCAGACTGAGTGGTATGGTTGCACACCCGAGGGACATGATGCCATCCAGAGGGACCTGG
>NW_010525763.1:0-4473 GCF_000687285.1 Phaethon lepturus | reverse complement strand
GCCGGTCAGCGCCGCGGCCGGGAGTCGTTTTGCATCCGGTTTTGGGAGGGTAGCAGGAAGCCCAGGACGGCGCCTGGCTCTTCCTCAGGGGAGGCGATACGGTGCATCACGCACACACACAGTCGGCACAGGAACTCTCACCATGTTTTCCCCTCGCAGCACGTTCACGCCCACACAGAATGGTACCTTTCCTACTGAAACAGCCATTTTTCCTTGTACCTTTCCCTGATGTTTCTCACATAAGCAAATCTGTCGTTCGAGTTCACAGGCTGCAGCAGATTCTCGAGAGAGAAGCTACTAAGTGCGTTTGGAAAATGACGGGTAAGGACAAATGCTAGTAAAACCGCTGTTTACTTCAGGCCCGGGTACGCTGCTGTATGGCGTATCTGTAACGTTTAGTTGGGATACTATGGTATCACTTTTTCAAATGGCTGAAATTACTGAAGTAAACGATGCCGTTGAATAGGATGGTGCCTGCGTGCCCCCGGCTCCACTGAAATGGAAGCAAACCCTGCAGCGCGCAGAATTAATCGATCAGGCCTGTGAGCTTGTGTCACCTCCAGCCACTGAACTACCTAGGTATTTGCTTTAGGGGCAGCAGGAACAGCAAAGATGTACCTGCTCTTGATAGTCCAGAATAAGTTATGGAGCAGGGGTTTAAACAGTTTATACAGGTGTTAAATTTATGATAGCATCTGACTATTACACAAATCGTAATAGTCTTTTGGCAAAGCTGTTGTTTCATGGACACTATGCACACTGGAGAAATAATCACCCCTTATAATTTGGGTTAAAATTGAGGTATTGCTTCATCAAGCCTTCTGCTCTGGTTCTGTTAATTATCTCTGACACCTTAAACTCGCCTGTCACCCTGGTGATGCTCTGGGCCGTACAGCTTCTGTGTCCCCTGGAGAAACCAAGCGCAGGAGGTGCCTGAGTTTTTGTGTTGGCAGTTAGGAGCCAAGAGCTGCATGTTTTGCAGATCCAGTAATTTTCAATAGTCCCTGGGAATTTCCCTCTCTGCAGTGTTTATACATAAACAGCTACTACCCTGTAAAAGTACTTCACCTTTCCCTTGCATTCAGTGCTGAATGATTGTTTTTAGAGAATTATTAAAACTGAATGGCCTATGTTCAATAAAATTTTGAACAAGTAAGCTCTAATACCCCTTGTTACATTGGTTTAAGAAGCTCCAAGCCAGTATATCAGTCTTGCCACTGAGCTTACCTTAAATCCACTTTGTCAGCAGTTTGAGATACACTAGACAGCTCACTCTCGCATCTAAGAAAAAAATCATGTTACTTTCTGTTGCTGAAGTGGGATAGTGGCATCTTAAACATCTGCCCAGATGTTGTCACTTGCACAGCACTGAACTGGAAGATGAGGGGATCCAACATTGCAGTAGGAAGATGCTCTGAGCTCTCAGAAGTTGTTTCCACAACATTTTGAGGGAATCTAAGCTGGCACCGCTCTGATCCCAGCCTGCTCCTCACAGTTGCACTGTAGCTTGTCTGACCCAGACTAGGGGGCTAAACCAGCAGATGACTTTTTTTTTTCCCCCTGTTGTTGGATGCGTTTTTTTTGGGGGGTAGTGGAGTCAGATAAACACAAATGCTGACTCAAGAGGAGGGACTGGGTTGTGCTGGTGTAGGGCAGAGTGACCTGCTATGGAAATACATCCACTCTCCACTGAGTTCAACCTAGGAAAGCCTAGTGTCGCACAAAATTACTGGTATGGGGCATCCACTGATTAGCTCCTCATGAGTCACTTGCTGCTGCTGAGCAGGAGTCAAATGCTGCCACTGTCATTCTGTTTTCACTTGCTTTGTGCTGCTTGGAAAACAGGCTACAGAAAAATGAAGGACCAGGCCTCAGCTCCACAAACTGCTTTGTATCTGTCCCCTATACTCAAAGGTATCTTCTGGTTTTCTTTCTGCCTCCAGGGAGAAAAGTCCTGATAGTCTATGCACATCAAGAGCCCAAGTCCTTTAATGGATCTTTGAAGAGGGTTGCTGTGGAAGAATTGAGCAAGCAGGGCTGCAGTGTCATGGTGTCTGATTTATATGCAATGCAGTTCGAGCCAAGAGCAACAAGAAATGACATTGTTGGTGAGACCAGCCAAAATACACTTTTTTCAACAGTAATGATGACACAAACTTTCACCTTGTCTATCCTACTGTATTAACAATCCAGAACCATGCTGTTAGGTGCACTCTGAAAAATACTTGCTGCTCTTTTGTACAAATATCCCACAACTAACAAGACCCGGCTTTTTATTTTCTATTAGCATTGACTAAGAAATGTCAGTGTAGGAACCCAACAGTATCATCTTTATTTAAATCTGATCACTAGAAATGACCTCTCAATCAGAGAAATGTATCTATAATAGTACAGATTTGTAAAACAGTGTTTTGCCTTTAGACTAAAATGAATGAGGGAAGCTATTATTTTTACAGTATTTGCAATCAACTGCAGAGACGTTCTAAGAACCACCTTCTCTTAACGAACAAGATTACAAATGCTTTCTATAAGTTAGCTCCGGGCACTTAAGTGCTCGGGCTTTTGAGTTGTCTTGGCACCTCCCGACTACCTTGGTAGTATATGATTACTAAAAATTACTAGATGATGCAGTTAAGACTTGCAGAAAAACAGTGATATTCTTATTAGGCTTATGTGATATTTTCACTGTGCTCTTACTAGCATTTAGCCCCAGTATTTTTCCAGGTTAGGAAACAAAAAGCCATAACATAATCTGCAACAGCTGAAATTCTTTAAAACAAGAATCAAAACGAAATAGCACAGGTCCAGTGCAAGCACTGGCAAAACCAAGAAGAAACTTATTAATGACCAGACATAAGCATTTTTAAAAGTCCACTCCCGAGTATGAAACTTGTTTACAGTGACATTACTGAGAGGGAAAAAATGCATTAGCACGTGTCCACAATCAATCTCTGAAGTCCATTTATTGTGGGTGAGAAATGCCTTCAGATACCATTTGATGACTTGCTAGAGGCTACTGCCTCTTCTGCTAGAGATTGATGATCTACAAGTTTTATCAGCAGAATGAATGTCTATGTCTGATTCAGACATACTTGAATCAGCTCACCCAACCGTAGTGGAGTCAGCAGAGCCAGCCGATACTGGTTCTCCAGCCCCTGCTGAGTTTCCCAGTTATGGAGGCTGAAAAGCAGCTACATAATGCTTGTGACTGCATGGTGGTTTCAGTAATCCCTAATGCAGAGACAGAGCAATTGGCAAAATTTTCTTAAGTCCTCTTAAATCTATATGACCAGTGTCTTGAGCCAAGCTTAGATCGTCTTTTGTACTTCATATGTTGCTACAGAAAGGTGAAAGTTTTGGTACTCAAAAATCAAACTACCGTCAGCTGTGATGATGCTGAATATCCACACACAAAAAAAAGAAGAAAATGGGAAAAAATGGAAAGCAGTAACTCAATTTAGAACTGTAGATTGCAATTTAATTCTTATCTGGCTATGATGCTAGAAACAGGGTGAGCAATAACTGTTCAATTCTACCCACAGGTTGCTTGCACAACTCGGAAGAGTTCAATTATGGCATGGAGACTTGGGAAGCTTACAAGAGAGGAGTTTTGTCCAACGATCTGATTGAAGAGCAAAAGAAGGTGCAGGAAGCAGACTTACTGATTTTTCAGGTCATTATTTTAAATTGTATTAAAAGACTTCAGTTGTAATGTACAGGGTTGAACAAAAGAAAAGCAATAGTAAGTGAGAAGATGATAGATTTCATTAGGAACATTGAATCTAGCCAGAGTAAAAAGAGGTGGTAGTTCTGCCATCAACACAAACCAGTCTGTATCCAGTGTAGCAATTTCAAGGTGTCAGGTTTTCCTGATAGGATGTGGATTTTAGAAAATATAAAAAATGCCAGATCATGTGTAAGCATTAGTCCTGCTAGCACAGTATGAATTTTTCACACAAATAATGGCTCCACACTGGCATTTTTGAGGAGTAGGAAGGCATCTGAAATTGGAACCTTAAAATACCTGAGTAAAATTCACAGCAGTGCTTCACTTAAAAGTAATCTCATGGCATAGGTTTTTTGAAGACTTGTACTCACGCTACCTGCATTCCAAAACTATTGCATAGAGAAACTTAGACCAGGAAGTATTGAGTGCAAAATAATACTACAATTCTCAATATCAGAATCATGCCATATTAGCAGGCAGCCTGATACCATCCTTTTGGCGTGGAGCTCACGCAAAGCAAACACAGATCTACATGCAGAAATGTGTGAAGGCAGCCCTGCCAAGCTGCAGGTTTGGGATACAGTAACAGACACCAGACCAACAGCTTTTAGGAATAAACCTTTCATCTCTAAGTAGTTGTATGATAACAGATACAGATCAGTAACACAATTATCCAGGTCATTACAACAGCAAATCCAGTACTTCAGTAGCACAATTCATAGAATCATTAAGGTTGAAAAAGACCT
>NW_010525762.1:51486-51795 GCF_000687285.1 Phaethon lepturus | reverse complement strand
ATATTTTTATATATATATTTATATTTTGCCTTTAAGACAATGTTAGCCTAATTGTCACCTGTAATTAAAAACGGAAAAAAAATTTAAAAAAAAAAAAGGACAAGTGCATTTAAGTTCACCAATAACAAGGCTCCTCAAAAACAAGTTCTTCTATACTACAGTCCCAAGTTATGGGGATTAGTTTATGATAAATTTTTTTTTTGCAACCGTTGGTCAGTTACTCCATCCATTGAATTTACATATTGTAAGAATCGATTATGTAAAAAGAACCCTTGGCCCCAGCTAGAGATTAAGTAGTCATGTCACACT
>NW_010525762.1:43910-51445 GCF_000687285.1 Phaethon lepturus | reverse complement strand
GAAAACTATTTCAAAGCCATTCTAAATCCATGCTAGGGTTTTAAATACAGAGTGCTTTCAAAAGCCATCTGCAAAACAAAGCATGCTAGAAATAAGCCAGCTAGCTATTTTAAAAATTTCTGTGATTATTAATCTTTAGACACTCACAAAAGGCTTCAGAAAAGTTCAACTCTAACAGCTATTTACAAAGTAATTAAAAAAAAAAATCAGTACTCAATCTAAAGCCATAAGCATGAATCCAATTTGATAGCTGAAAAAAGTACAGTATCAGTTAACAATGTTCACCTGTTCTGAGCTTCACAGTTATCAGTATTTAAATCTTTATTAGAGGTTACTTCATGCCTGAAACTATACAATAGCAGAATCAGTGCTCATAATTTGTTCAATACTGATTAATTGGAAAGCAATCCTAGAAGTAACAGAAGCCTTGCAACTTAACCTAACCTTCCCTTGCTAGACAGAAAACGTAAGGTAGATCTTCAGAGTTAGCATGAAAAGAATTATGCTAAAAATGTTTCAAACAATAATGGAGTATGCAACCAATAGGAAATACATTGCAGCTTGTTCATAATTTTTTATTTGTAATTTCAGACTTTAATAAAATGAACTGCTACACAGCTTATCTCCGTCAGGCCTCAGAAAATCAGAGCTACTTAATGGTTTCCAACTGCACTAGTACATGAGTGCAACTCACAGGTGGGAGTCACTTAAGATTTACATGCTAAGCATTCATCATCTTCTATTACCACATCTGCAAAAGCCTTTTTTCCCACACACCCTAAGGCACAGAAATCAGTAGTCCAACCAAAGATTAACAACTCTCTTTTTCTTCACAGCACAGACCCCAGAACAAAACTGCAATATGCCATTTCTTGATGGACAACTTCAAGAATGACTTTCTAGGTAACTGGACTAGCAAAATTACACTATAACCAGAACACACAAAATTACTTTATCATCTGAATCAAACCCACAAACTTCCACATTGACTTCTACTGCAAAGACATCAACCTCCTCCCTTCACTGAATCACCCTCTGATACAGTCCTGCTCTAAGGTCATCTTCCTAGGCGCCACAGCAGACAGGCAGAATACACCACCTTGCTACCGCAAGCAAAGAACCCACAGCCCAACACACCTGTCTACATAAAACCAGCAACTTTACCACTTCTGCTCTGGGTAGAGACCCTCATTGCACCATTGCACCCTAACCAGCCTGAGGATAAGCTCTGTCCAACAAAAGTACTCGCAGCAGGAAAAGACATTGTCTTCAAACAGGACACAGATATTGCATAGTAACATCTTGCAGTACAAGAAGATCTCTGTCTCACGTCCTTCCTGCAAACGTGTACCTATCTGTCAAACTGCCCCACGCTGGAAACCATACAGGGCAAAAAGCATCAAAGAACAATCAATACGTACTTGGAAAAAGGTGTATAATGCAAGGCATGTTTTCCAAACTCCATTCTTACAACTTCTTCAGCCTTACCTAACTCATTATCGGTAGCAAATCTCCAGTGGTTTGTGGAACAGAACAAGATCTGGCAAGAATAAACCATCCTTGTCATTATCTCCACATTAATCACTATAAATGCCTCCCAATAAATGCCTCCCAATACAAATTCATAGTTTGCATTTCCTATGTGAGTACATACCAGATGCAAAAAATTATTTCATGGCAACCATAGGATAAAACCACTAACTAATGCACAGCAGAATGAACTCACACAAATAACAACAGAACTAGCCAGTTGCCAGCAGACCATTTCTCAAAATAAAACAAAAAACAAACCAGAACCCCTCTGTCTCTGACCTTTCAATCCTGACCTTCAAATAAGACTTACGAAATATTTCCAGAAAGTGAGCTTGCAAACTAAAATTTATAAATTTTACTATACACTAAATAGAACAATGTTGATACCAACACTGGTTTTATGACTCTTACAGTCCTACAGTTGTGTTAACCATAGGTATAACACACTGCTTGCTTCTCTGTTCAGAGCTGGCCAATAATTTTCCTGTAAACATATCCCTCTGCCCTGCAGGTACCAACCACACTTTTATCTTAATTTGTCTAAGTGACATTTTAACATTACATTCAGAGCAACTGCTCTTCAGCCATCCTTCGTTTTCATCAGATCTGAGGAACGTCTTGTGTGATCAAGGTGTCACAGGAAAAAGTGGCCAAAACACAGCTATAACATCACCTGTAAGCACCTGCTATCATATGCAAAATTATATTTAGAAAGAAAAATGGTAAAATCTTCTCATTCTTCTGTACCTGTCAGATGAAGAAACTGTTTTTCAGTTGTGTTAACCATGCAAGACAAAAACATCACTGTAATAAAGAATCTGTATATCCCTGGCACAGAATACCCTCCTCTGCTCATGAGATGAAAGTAATCCTAAAGACAATTAAATCAACCTACAATCAGGATGGAAAAGCAACAAATGAGGTTCCCAGAAGTTTTCTTTTAGCAGGCCTAACCTAACAACTTTTGCCTTAGGATCAAGGAGAATCAACAACCTAACAGAGCTGGTCACAGGTCTTTAACTGGAAGGACCAAATGAAAGAGTAGGGACCAAACACAGCTTACAACAGAACAAAGGGTTTATAAGTATAGTATTTAACAACTGGAGTCTGTCTTCTCATTTGACTTGAACATTTAGATTCTCTTACGCAAGGATCTGATCATAGCCTGAAATTGTCTTTTGTTTCAAACAGCGTACTAACACATGGAAAATGCAGGTTTGTAGCATGATGCCTCAATAAAAAGCATTAAGCTGCCAAAACTAGAAACAGATGTAATTATCATAACAATGTATTCTTGAAAAAGAAATGTGGGTTTTAATAGACTGGTTACTCTTTGGAGATACAAATCATATCCCAAAAGACAGCAAAGATACATGACCAACTAAAAGGTATTCTTAATTATATCTTAATGTAAAGTGGCCTTTTTTCCTAAACACTGTTTTTACCACACAATTATTTTCATATCAATGATGTATTAACATTTTTGACAAAGCAGGATAGGTGGACAACATTCAAAGGTACGTATATCGTGGCTGTTCTGTAAGCAAAGGTCAACTTGGGGAGCTTGGAAAAGTCTGAGTTCAAGACGCCTCGCACAGTACTGCCTGCAATGTTAGTTGTAGCCAGTGGGCAGGCCACTGCCTGCAGCCCACTTGGTGAGGTCTGTCCAACAGAGGCAAGGTGGACACTGTCACGATCGAATTACCATGTCCCGCCACTCTTAGTTAAATGCTTGAGCTGCTCTTTGTCTATGTGTCTTCAAATATCATGGTATACTGATGATGCGTAAATTACCTTTCTGCCACTAAACTTAACTAATTCAATCCACAGCTCAGTCTCAATCTCTGGGAGCCACTCTTGGCTGCCTACCCATCTTCTTACAGGTGAAATGACTGACCCAGCTCCTTCGGAGGAGTTTTTTATATGAATTTTTATATGAGCTTTTTATATGAATTTATACGAATTCTACTCCCTACTTCATTCTTTGCACTGTTGTTACCAATCTTGCTGTTCGAATTTTCAAACAAGGAATCATCCTCTAAATCCATCTTTCATGTAATGCAACTACCTTTGCTACTTCTTTTTTTCTTTCTGCATAGAAACACTTTTCAGCAAGTTTGCAGCTGACACCAAGCTGAGTGGTGTGGCTGACATGCCCGAGGGATGGGATGCCATCCCAAGGGACCTGGCCAAGCTCCAGGAATGGGCCCATGTGAACCTCATGAGGTTCGACACGGCCAAGTGCAGGGTCCTGCACGTAGGTCAGGTCAACCCCTGGTATCAGTACAGGCTGGGGGATGAAGGGATCCAGAGCAGCCCTGCTGAGAAGGACTTGGGGGTACTGGTGGATGAAAAGCACAACATGAGCCGACAATGTGTGCTATCATCCCAGAAGGCCAACCACATCCTGGACTGCATCACAAGAAGCTTGGCCAGCTGGTCAAGGGAGGTGATTCTGGCCCTCTGCTCTGGTGAGACCCCACCTGGAGTCCTGCGTCCAGGTCTGGAGCCCTCAGCACAGGAAAGACATGGAACTGTTGGAGCAGGTCCAGAGGAGGGCCACAAAAATAATCAGCAGGATGGAACGCCTATCCAGTGAGGACAGGCTGAGAGAGTTAGGGTTATTCAGCCTGGAGAAGAGAAGGTTCTGGGGAGACCTTATTGAAGCCTTCCAGTACTTAAAGAGTGCTTATAAGAAGGATGGGGACAGACTTTTTATATCAACTAGATATAAGAAAGGAATTTTTTGCAATGAAGGTGGTGAAGCACTGGCACGAGTTGCCCAGAGAGATGGTAGATGCCCCATCCCTGGAAACATTCAAGGTCAGGTTGGATGGGGCTCTGAGCAACCTGCTCTAGTTGAAGATGTCCCTGCTCACTGCAGGGGGGTTGGACTAGATGACCTTTAAAGGTCCCTTCCAATGCAAAGATTCTATGATTCTGTTATTTAGAGAGGACTTTAACATTCAGAGCTGCCCAACTTTCCTCCAGGAAAATGACAGATAAGATCATGAATTGTGCTGAACGTTGTGTTTAGTGTCATCTTCTCCTGAAATCTTCAGTGTGTTTTTTTTTTAAAAAAAACAAAACAACAAACACATACACAATTAATTCAAGCTTTGCCCTCAATTTCTAGTATTTGGACTACTTCATGCTTCTACTCACCGTATTTTATATTGTAACTTTTTGAAAATAGTGCCACGGGAAGGATAAAACAGTCCACTTTGTTGAACATTAAAGCCACAAAATCAAGGACTCAAAAAACTGTCCTAATTAAAACTGCTAGTTCAGTCACAACTTAGCCTTCCTTCTTCCATATACAATGTAGTGATATGACTCTAAAAGTTCTTTCAGTTGTTTCAGCATGCTGAAATACACAAAAACACACTCACGTTCTGTTATATAACAACATCTTTACTCTGTAACTACACTTCTCACCACAGCATGTGCCTCCCCTGTTTGAGCTGAGGGAGTAATTGGTAGATTCAATAGGATCTTATCTTGATTGACCGAGGGAAATAAAACCCCACACCTCATCTTTTACAGACAGCAAAGGAACGTACCAAGACCAAACTTCCTAGAACCCAGACTCAGCAGAGACTGTCCTGCCCCGGTTACTGCCCCAGCCCCACTGCCCCGTCCCTCAGCTGTTCAGTTTCCCCTTTGCTAATCCCTTTACCAACCCTGCAGCCACCAGCTCAGCAGCTGGTTTTAGCCTTCCATGTCCTGAGCTGAGTCTGCCCCGTTCCTGTCTCCTGCACCTAAGACACTTCCCTGAAAGCGCCTGTACCTTCCATTTCATCTTTGCTGCACAGTTTCACAAAAATTCAGTCTAAGGCTGATTCCTGGCACAGAAAATTTCAGAGTGAGCAGTCATGTTTTGACACTTGTGAACAACTGGAAACAGGCTTGTAAAGAAAAAGGTTGAGCAACCTTATCTATCTGCAAAGCCACTGGCACTACCTGGAAACTGTAAGTATCTGTGACTTCAGAAATCCATTAACATAAAAGTTGTCCCATGCAAGTGTTGGGGCACAACTGTTGCCCCAGCTCCTAAAAGCATGCATATATGTGTATATATGTATCTGTGTGCCTGTAAATACAGAAATAAAATTTCACAAATTTATCTGTCCTCTTTCCAAACTAAACATTTATTGGCAAAAAATGTCAAGTATTTTACCGTGTTATATCAGAACACCAGGGTTTAACCATGGAGGCACAAAAAGCATAGCCCATTCCCATTTCTGTTGGATGCGATATGAAGGAAAATTACTAAATCACCAGTAAATAGTTATCAGCAGATGTGGATACAATGCTTTCACAAACTAACTTGCTTCAGCAAAACATGGTTTTGTGGGGAATAATAGAATAGTTGGGGCTGAAAGGGACCTTTAAAGGTCATCTAGTCCAACCCCCCTGCAGTGAGCAGGGACATCTTCAACGAGGGCAGGTTGCTCAGAGCCCCATCCAACCTGACCTTGAATGCTTCCAGGGATGAGGCATCTACCACCTCTCTGGGCAACCTGTGCCAGTGCTTCACCCCCTCACCACCACCATCCACTTCCTTATAGCTAGTTGAAATCTGCCCTCTTTTAGTGCAAAACCATTACCCCTTGTCCTATCAAAATAGGCCCTGCTAAAACGTTTGTGACCAAACACTTTTTATAGTGGAGAGGTGCAAACATTCTGATGAATATTTCAAGATGTAGTAAAAGTTGCCCACACGGCCTTTAAAGTCCATACAACACTGTCTATCTTAGCTACCTTACTTGATAACACAACTATTGCTAACAGCTGCTTTACCAAATAAATTTCAACAGTTTATGACAAAACAAAGACAGAAAGTTCAGTGAAAATCATCCCTTGCTGTCTTTTGGAGTGCCGCTGTGCACACAGACAGAAGACTGTTTCAGAAACTTCAGTGATAAAGAGGCAGTTTCAAAATAAGACGGGTGAAACGTAAGGTGTTTGCTTGGTCTAACAAATAAACTTATTTGTAAACCACATGATGCTGAAAATAAGCATTACTTCTACTCTTGCCTCTGAGGGAATGTCTCTTTTGGGAGACCAAAAGGTGTCTGCAGTCACTGTAGCTTTGAAAAGTGAAGGCTCTACCCCAAAAGGGTGTCCAAAATGCATCTTTTGCAGCAGTCCATAATATGCAATGGCTCACCACTGCCACAGGGTGTCACAAGTTTAATAATGTTTAACAGAATACAATGTTCAAGTGAAGATGACAGGCAGAGTCCAATTACAGCTTAACACAGGCTATTACCTTAGTTAACTCATCAACAGCAGCTGTGAAATTTGTTATAAATTTTAATGATCAACAGCAGCTACAAGCAGGACTGGGAGGCAATGAAATTACCACATTTCACAATATGTATCCACTTGAATAAGTTACTTCTACTAAAATATTCTAAATGCCTTGCTCCTAACTGATCTTTTGCTCCTATTGAGTCTGGAAAACGCTACCATTAAAAATAAAAAGATGTCCTGCTTCAGAATAACCACCGTTTCTTACTTCCAAAGGTCAAAAGTAAATAAACAACCGATATATTCCACAACTTATTAACACTTTTGACAGTTATGTTACTTTTGAAAAGCAATCATCATTGGTTTCAATACTTGCCCTTTCTTGGACTAGATACATTTCATGTGGTGATACTGAAGCATGAAAATACTTGGCAGGGGGTAGGAGATGAAATGGCCTCGTAAGGGTGAATTTTAATTACTGGAAGAAAAAAGCCACATACCCAGTTTGGAATTTTCATACGTGTGTGTGTACACACTCACACACTACTACACATGCACTGCATTTTACATATGTAGACATATACACACAAACAGATAAAGAGAAGGGGAATATTCAAAACAGCGTATCATTTTATCTGTTTAATATTTGAAGGAATTGTACGATTCACCTAAACTTCAAATTATTATAGTTTTTCAAGTTTCCTGTGAATGTGCTCCCAACTCCATGCCAACCCTTCACCCCATTT
>NW_010525762.1:0-43879 GCF_000687285.1 Phaethon lepturus | reverse complement strand
TCAGCAGGACCGTTTGCTCACGTCAAGCTTCAACAACAACTCTAATGCTTGTGTGCAATCACAGCTTCCTAAATTTTCTTTTAGAGAAGGATTTAAATGTCAAAGAGGCTGAAAATGGATATCAAATTCTTCTATTTTCATTCAGTAACTTATTTTGTACTTATCTCTGCAAATACTGATATTTGATGATTATAGTTCAGTTGAGAAGTGTTGAGGGCAGCAGTTTATAGGAATATCACACGCTTTGCCAGGTTTCCATTTCTGCTTTTTAATACTACGAAGGCAGCCTACTGCTACAGATTGTGAAGAGAACATAAGACATTAAAGCCAAACATCTTTGACCCTGTATCTCTAACCTAACAGACTGTGGTTTTATTAGACTCAGTAATACAGGTAAGAGTACTCAGTAGATCATGGCAGATCAGAACACTTAAACACATGCAAAACTTATTTAAGTCTCTTTCCATTTGACAAAACACTTAAACCTCTGCTCAGCTTTATGGACATATTTGTGCTCAGTTTAATCAGAACTTTAAGCAAACAGGGATTAAGCATAATTTGAAGATCTCTTTTTCAAAAAAGTCTTTTAGCCTGCTTTCTTAGCTGAGTTGCTGTACCACATTTGAAAATTAAGTATAAAAACTGATGCGCTGTGTATACACATAGATTGGTCTCTCTAAATGACATAGCCCAGAGAAATTCCTAGGCCATTTTTGCATTTTCCCCATATTCTGCATTCCAAAGTTAGGTCATGGAGCATGATTTCCCGACTCGACTTTCTGCTTTTTTATATTTGATTTTCAAAGTGACTGTAGGTCATTTTAATTTTGTCCCACATGCCTTCTCCCACTTTTTGCTATCTAGTCTCTGCTCAATCCTTCTCCTTAGTAAACCAGGTGAAGCTAGTATAAATCAGAAAACTTAGATGAAGTTAGTGGATTTATCCTGATTACATATCAGAGAGTCTATTTCATTTTTATTAACGTATTAAAAAAATTACAAACCTGACTGATTCTGACATAGTACTGAGACTGCTAAGCACCAGCTTTAGCTACAACATACACATTTGGACAAGCAGTGATGTTTTTATTTTAATATATACACACACATACATAGATACAACCTGTTAAGGGAAGAGAGAAAAATAATCCTAATTGTCTTAAAAAATTAACACATGGTAAATTAACTGTGGATTTTTAAATAAGTACTGTAAGCCACTGTTTGAATTAAGGGTTTTTTTTCTTGTATATTCCATGATTAAACTATTCAATTACTTCTAAGTTATAAACCTGTTTCTTCATTAATGACACAAATATGGAAGTAAGAAATTGTAAGATTTTTTACAGCTGTCTGCCATAGGTTTTTGTTGCTGTATAAGAGCTTTCTGCTGATGAGGCAAGCTATTTCGCTCCGTGAAGATACAACTAAATTCTCTTCCCTTGGTGCAGTTTTGAACAAGGTGGTAATGTGACCAGACTTGTATCACTAAATTTTTCTTACAAAACACCTGAGAGTTTTCTTTTTTTTGTTTAAAACAAATTTAGGACAAGTATTGCACATTCAAGGAACAAGAAAAACACTTGCTACCATGCAGTAAAAAAACCTCTTCTACCCTTCACCATTAGGACTAAGAAAAGTAACACAATGAAAAGCTCCCTGAAAGCTGAGAATATGTACTAAAGCTATGTGAAGCACAGACAAACTTCATGTCTCTAATGTCAGAAACGCTGGATCTCCGTCTCTTTTGCTTTAGTTCTCTGGGGCGGGGGGGATGGAAAATCATGACAGGAAAATGCTGTAACAAAACCTGTTTGCAGCATGGTCAGAAGAGAATACATTCTCTCTTCCCTAACAATAAAATTCTCTCTTTCCCCAAATCATAACCCTAATCAAAATATTGGACTGACAGCTTCCACAAAGAAGGAAGAACAGATGCACAATAATGAATTTCTAATCTCCTAGGAAGCACAACACAACTGAAGAAAGCCAAAAATAGAAAGTCAGGCCATCAAGGTATCACCAGAGACTGTTATTGTTCACATTCACAGCAATCTTTCCCCAGATTCTGTAAAAGACTGAAGTTAATGGAACACAAGCAATGGCCTATTAAAATAAAAATAACTAACTGAGAAGGGTTCAGTGACTTCCATTGCCAATGTAAAAGCATAATTTTGGGAAACTTACTTTTCTTCCCTCAAATTTAGACTTCCTAGAGAGAGTTTATTTCCTACACTGTTTCTAAATTTGTCTCAACTTTGAGGCTCTAATTTTCATGCTCATCAAAAAGTTTCTGTAATATGAACCACGTCCAGGCACATACCGGCCTTTTATTCTTTCCTTCTCTGACAACTGCCACTTTTCCATGAAGATGGGAATGCAGGTACACCACTGTAATTTTCTGATCAACATTATGGCATCTAAACCTTTTAATAATCAAGCTGATACAGTAATGCTCAGAGAAAGGAAATAATTGCAACTTCTACAACGCATGATAAACAGCAATATGATCATGAGTTCTTACTTCAGATCAGCAGAAAAGCTTTGGCATTCACTTAAAAAGAAAGTGTAATAAATTGAAAAGCCCTCTCACTCCATTAGTTCATCTAAACAAAATATGTTAAATTAAGATTGTGTATTAACTGTTCTGCTGAACTCAACGTTTATTTCAAACTGGAACAACAGCCATGAAGCAGCACAAATAATGCAATAATTGTTTACATGATATTTTAATAGAGAAAGCCAAGGTATTAACAGTCTTTTGTGATAGTAAGCAGTTCCTTTTAAGAACTGGTTTTTTTTTTATAAAACAAAAGCATAAATAAGAAATCCCTCACAAATAAACCACTGAAGAGATTTCAGCTCCCCACCCCAAAGCATTCTTGCTCTCGAGTCAGACAGCATTTTACAGGGAAGATACAGAGCTTCCCTTTGAGTAAAAAGGAAAGAATGCCAATAATTAGCCACCCAGGAGGCATTTGTTTCACAATATTTTTGTTACTCCATGGCTTCCATTGTGATAGGATTTGTGAAGACTTACAAGCAGGCTTGGAATATAGCTTCTAATTCAACAATGCTGGCTTGCCATAAGTAGTCCTCATTTGTTTGTCAGAAATCATCAAGGTCATTACGTTTTCTTCGACACTTTCAGTGGCCACAGAAAAGCTAGGATTTTATTTGTGGTGCACTCCAGAAATTTCAGCTAAAACCAACAGCAATTATATAATGCTGTTCTCACTTCCATTTAAAAGCACAAAATTTGTTATTGTTTTAAAAAGCAGAATAGAATACTTATGGCCTACTTAATACTGGCAGATACAAGTAACTCCGTAAAATGCTAATTCTTAAAGCCAATTTTAAAAAGACCTAAATATTATAACCTCAGATGCAAAGCTCATGAGAATGCACCAGGATTCTATCCAAAGACACTGGAAAATATAAGTTACAGAACTACTGGAATAGGTGAAATGACAGAGGTAAATAGAGGTGCTTTCCTCCTGGAATGATGAAAAATAATTCTCATAACCAAAACAAACAAAAGGTTCTCTGAAAGGACTATTACCAGTATGTTTTTACTGTGTTCAGGGTCACAGTCTGGAAACAGAAAACACTGTCATCAAAGCATGAGAAAGCCAAGTTATAGCCTACTGAAAAAAACATGGTACAATTTTCATACACAAGTTTATATTTCTAAAACAGGACAGAATTCTTATTTAAACAAGGAAAACCTAGGCCTTCTGTTAATGTTCTCAAGAGGAAAGGAAGAGATGGAGCAGGTAAGACAACCACACCGATCTACCCTCAATTAGGTAGGTGCTTCCTCTGTGGCAGGCGTATTACTGGGACAATGCAAAAATGCCATGGGAAGTTTCTTGCCTTTTTCCTCAGCAGGTTTCAATGTGGAAGCATCAGATATATACATACATATACACATACGTGTGTGTGTGTATATATATTTAAGTTTATTGATTTTTATGAATTGTCTATATAGTAGTCAAACACTTTAGTATATGAATATTCTGAAATAAATCACATCTTGGTTTTGCACAATTTCACTTCAAATCTCAAATCTTATTTAAAAAGCTAAAAAACTGCAATACAATTTGGAAGACTCCTTCACATAACCCAAAATTTTCAATTATATTTGCCAAATAGGCATTTTTTAAACTATCTGCCCCAGAAAAACTATTTTGATTTTTTCTTTAAATCAGTATACTTTAAAAAAACTGGACTATATTTCAACTGTAAAACTACATACCTAGAACTTTAAGAAAATCAAATGCGTCCTTACTCAGACTTCTACTGCACTTTTCCTACTACTTAATCTGTAATGCAAATGCACACCTAGCATTAGAGAAGATAAAGTGAAAAGAAAAAACATGTTAAATTATCGTACAAGAATCTGAATGTAATCAGTAGACATTAAAGTTTACTCATCAAATCCACAGCTATCTGAAGTGGTAAAAATAAATTACTACTGAGCCATAATGAGTAAGTCAACCACACTTCTGCAACTCCTGGTAGTCTCCTCAAGTACACACCTCCCGTTCTTGGGCCTAAAACAATTAAGGCTTCCCTGGCACAGAATAACTTAATTCCTTGCACTCAGCCAGGGACTGCAGGCCCCATCTATTTGATATGATGACCTAAGCAGGTCTGATTTACAGCAATCATCATCTTCTGCAGGGAACTGATTTGCTACGACGACTGCAGCCACTGACGTAACCGAACTCTGAAAGTACCATTTAGAACAAAAGTCATTATCATTTGGAATAAAAGTGCTTTAAAGAACACAAATCTGTCTTCAGTCATTTCCAGATGATAAAATCCCCATACATTCTCAAATAAAGATGTTATTACAGTTTAAACAAAGGCAAGGCTTTGACATCCATCAAATTAATGACTCAAAAACCCAGACCACCAAAAAGAGACAAAGAACTCCAGAACTGATATAGAGTCCGGAGAGAGAACAAGTAGAAAGAAATATTCTCCTATCTATGAATCTAATGTAATTACAGTTAAATATTTGAAAAAGAATCATTTATCCATTATTCTAGTTTTAATCTACAGACAAAAAAAAAAATCTTTGTAACCACACATCTAGATTAATCCTGCAATTATAAAAATAAATTAATTAACATGTCTCTAAGCAAAGCTACTATTCTGCACATAGAATCCAATTCTCCCTTCACCTTAAGATGTCTTCCCAGTTCTCAACAAGTAGCAGCACCTCAACAGAGTAAGAGGACAATGGAAAGAATCAGTTTTAATAGAGTATGTTACTATCATACTGTGTATATACTAACTTAGGAAGAAATCACACAAAAATTTCACAGTTGTCAAATACCAACACTAGTATATACTAGCATTTTTTCCAAACAGCGGAAGTCATACTACAGTATGTTTCTAAATTCCCACTCCATACCCTCATTTTTGTAAGAAAACAGCTTTTAATTCAAAATTAATTATGCTTTAATTTGAAATGACTCCACTCAAAAACAAGCGAAAAAGTTCTGGTTTATATATTGGAGTGAGAGAGAAATCTCACAAACTCATTCGCCTCAGACAGAAAATTTAGAAAAAAGAATTTTCAGATTTTATTCTGCAACATAATGAATTTGGGCAATTGACAGGCAAATCACATTCTCTACAGGAAGACTACTTGGAAGTCCCAAATAAATTGGTAGTCATTCCTCTAAAGTCATACAGACTTGCTGAGTTTGACCTCAAGAGTTGTGGAGTGATGGTGCCTGGCTCGGAAGCCACGCTCCGTGCACTTCTGTCCTTCTGCAAACCAGACTGTCGCAACACAAAGGTGGCAGCTGGCCCGACTGGAGGGGTCACAGCTTTGCTCAGGCTCAGCCTCATACCCCCACCCCTGTTGGGTGCTGTGGGAGATGGTGTAGGTGAAAATTGAACCCGGCTTGGGATAGCCCAGAGAGAGCAAGAACCTCAGATCCGACAGGTCTAGAAAGTTGAGAGTCATGAAAGAAGTTTACAATTAACCAGGGGGAAAGGGGAAAAAACAGACAAAAGCAAATAATGATCCAAAACACAGAGGGAAAGACTGACCTTAAGCTAGGGTACACTTTTATGACTGTAGACTTTGGGCTTAAGAAAACTTAAAATTGATTTTATTAAGTAAACGTGAGTTGTCAACTGGTTTGGAGTGAACAGTGCCAGCAGTTCCAAAACCGTGGTAATTTTCAGCAAGCGCCAGCACTTCAAGAACAGCAACAATTGCAAGCAGATATTTGGGCCTAAGAAACAGATTTAACCAAGTCTGTCTGGGAAAGCTTAACACGCAATGTTAGCAGGAGAAAAGACAATGAGCTGAGCCATTCGGAGCACGGCTCTACCACTTGACTTCCAAGAGCAGTACAGGTCACATCTTTTCATTCCGCTGCAGTTAGAAAATGCAGCTTAAACGCTACAGATAGAACTAAAAAGTGGATCTCAGTGGGAGGAAAATAGGAAAACAAAAAGCCTTTAAGTAACCTATCAGCATGAACCACACTTACAGAACTCTCCTGGAGATTTTTGGAGGCATTTTCTAACCTCTGAGATTATATAAGAAACATTCGACCATGTCTCACTAACAATACCACATTTATCAGAAAAGATAAACCCAATAATGATCAGAAAACGTTTAAAAGACAGAGTGGTTTCACAGGTGAGGTAGAAAAATGTGCATCTTTGGCACTTGTTGAAAGTACATAGCATACAGTGTTTTCTAAATTTTTCTTACAAGTTTTAAGGCTGCAGAAATCCCATGGTGATGTAGAAAACTAGTTGAAAACCTGCCTACTGGCACCTCTAACTACAAAAATCACTGGACCATTACTGAATTTCTCTTGAAAGTTCTGCTCTTGTCACATCCCATGGGGCTTTGGAATTCTACTGAATCCCACCCAATCTTGACAGAAGAGCTTAAGTTACTTCAGTAGCATCCTATTCATATACTATGACTTAAATCCTCTGACGATATATGAAAGTACTGACAGCATGGGCAGAAGTTGAAGTAATATTGTTTGAGGATTTGCTTTTTTTAAAATTTTATTTAAAATCATATCCCATGAGGCTTCCAGAAATTTTAGCCAACATTTTTAGCTTACCAAAATGTGACCTCTGAAATTAAATACTTATATAACCAGTTTTATAACAGGAAGATTATTCCTTTAACAGCAGAAGAACCTACAGACTTGCCAAATCCTTTTCCCCCAATATAGCCATAGCAGTTCTGGAGCAGGGCACCAGGAGGAAGATGGGCATGTAATAGTGTGAGGAGTGACACTGAGGTGGGAGGAAGGAATCCCCAACCCTGAATGAGCACAGACCCCCAGAAGGGAAACTGCAGCCCCCTGGCCCAAACAGAAAGGAAATGCCTGAATCAGAGAGCCCTTTTCCCCACCAGGGAGTTTGTCCTTCAAGGCAGAATTCATGAAAAAGGCTTCATGAACTGGAAAGACAACTGGAAAGAAAAGGATAGATTTATGCGCTGCAGTACAAGCAGACACCCTTTCAAGGATGTGCCAGAAGGCAGAAGGGTACCCACAGGAGTCAGAGGACCACCTTGTGCCACCAGCGAACACTGACATGCAACCATGCTGCAGCACTCACAGAAATCGTTTGAGAACTTCTGAAAATGGCAGACTCGAATTTCAAATAAAAAAGGAGACATTGAAAACAAAGTGAAAATATATTTAGGTCAAGATGAAAAGGAATCATACTAATTTTTCATTTTGTCTCATGTGTTTTCATGTATAAGAGAAATATGAGCTTCAGCCAGTGGCTTTGCGCTGCTGGAGCAGTCAATTCTTGCACTGCACCATGGATTAATTCTTGCACTACACCATGGATTTACCCCCTTACACATGTCACACCCCTTACCGAAAGGTGCTCCGCAAGGGTATTTCACATCCCACCAGATGAGAGCTGTGAACTTCACATCAGAGAGATTAAAACCACACATCAGTAACACATCAGTACCAAACCTTCTGGTAATTTCATAAAGACACAGAGAATTTAGCATGTCTAAAAATACAGTAATTATTCCTAAACAGGAAAGTTTAAAAACTGATGCCTGTACAGATATATAGCCATTAGTAAAATCTGCAGTTTTCCCTAAATCAATAAACTTTTACAGTTTCTTTGCAACACACAAAGTAGAAGAAAAGATTTCTTTTAAATTTTGACAGCTCATGGTAGAAAGAGATGGTTGTAAAATCGTTTTCAGCACTGAAAATTTGATGCCTCATGCAGAGATACCACAAAACAAAGACAGGAATCAATTAAATTAAATTATTTAATTAATAGCAATTTGTTCTACAACAGTTTAAAATATGGATGAGACAGCCAATTACGCAGCTGCTAAACAGAACAACTCATTAAATAATTTAATTGTATTATTAATTTTCTCGTTCTGATGTAATTTATTTGTATGACATACAAGTCTGATTTACACTAAAGGTAGAAACTGATTTTGTGATATAGTTGCATTTTTCTAAAATTATTACTTTGTTTCTAGCAGTAAGTGTTTTATAAACACTCAGCTTATTATTATTTTCAAGTACTAGGAAGGGCAAACTGCCTAGTACTCACATAAGAGGGAATCAATACACATGCTGCTTTCAAATACTTCTTGGAAAAGAAAAAAAAAAAAACCCGAGGGAGGGTTGAGGTGGGATGTGCCCGTACTGCAATTCTATTATACAGGGACAAGAAAACATAAGACAACCTCTCATTCACACAGGACAAATAGCTGTGCCAAAAGCACAAATTACACCTAATTACAGGGTATAACTCTGTCATCTTTCCTTTTATAACCTAGCCGTTTACACACTTTGATTTTTGACTTCCATTTGGGTTTATTAACATCAAAGCTTTGTCATCACTTATCTGTTTCTACAGACTTTTTTACCTGAGGCAATAAATAAAAACTTCTTTGCATTTCAGCTTTTCGGATGCAAGGAAGGTTTAGTCTACATTGTTCTTATGATGTCTCATGCTTATTAAACTTTTGTATGTTGTTGTAAAGTTTATTGCCCTTGGCATACCAATCTTAAATGCACTATAATTAAACCTACTCTCATTGCATATAAATGCATTAGCACTATCCTATGATAAATTTTATTCTTACTGTTAAGGCTATTTTTCACATAATTACACTGTCCTGCATAAAAGTGTAACGGACAACGTAGTGTAATGCATTGTTTAGCTCTTTGTCAAACATAAAGTGGCAATGAATTTTTAATTAAGCTATATAGGGCTTCTTCTGTATATACAGATTATGGAAAAATAACCCTACATGGATGACCATCCTTGAAAAAATGAAGAAAGTGAAGTTAGTATTAGAAGGCTAAAGTAATCTTGGCAGTCATGTTGAAGAGATCCCTCTCAAATTCAAATCAGAGAAAGGTGAGGGACAAACTTCTGCCTGAAAGCTATGATTATACAAACACATTGTCTAGAACTAATCTGAAGATATCAACTGCTAGAATTCCAAATTCCTACTAAAGCACTAAAAGGATATGTAAAAATAAAATTTCTCTTAAATCAAATATATTATGGTTGAATCAAGAGAAAAGTCTATCAGCTTGGCCAATATGAATAAGAATCCTCCTGAAAGAAAGACTTCTACAGTTTGGAGCAAATTTTTTTAAATTCCCCCCACTCTCACTCTCATTATTCCTTTTTCTTCTGCAACAGCCTTTTACATATTAGAAAGCCACACTCTCCTATGTCATCTCTTCTGCAGGCTAAACAAATGAAAATGGTTTACTCTTCCTCCAAGGGATGCTTCCTACACTTCTGATCCCCTGTGATGCCTTTGTTCAGCCTAGAAGGGGTCCAGTCTTCCTTGAACTGTGACTCCCCAAGTGGAATACAGTGTTCTAGCAGACTCCGTTAATGCTGAATTAAGAATAAAGTTGACTTTGCACATTTTTCTGGCTACACTTCTGTCTGTACTCCCAGTGGAAGAGCAACCTTTTGATACAGTATACAGCTATCAAATAAAAAAAATTAAATTCCTTTTCTGAAAGACTGCTATGATTTGTTCATTAATAAGTGTCACATAATCTTATCTCCACTGAATTTCACCTACTGGCTTGCAGATTATTTTTCCAGTTTTGCAAGATCATTCTGAAACGTGATCTGGTTCCCCAGCACAGTCCTTCCCCAGTTTTGTGTCATCTGCAGAATGACTCCAGCTACTGTCTATTTTATCATTTAGTTCACCAGGTAAAAAACAGAAAGAAGAACCAGACTCTGGGCAGGTCTCTAAAGAAATCCTGCTCAATTTGAGAGCAATTCGTTGACAATTAATCAATAGCAATACTAATTTAATCAATTTTGCGTTTACTGTACACTAGTTTCTTCTAGATCACATTTCTCTGCATTACTTAAGAAAATGTCACAAAAGACAGACTTACGAAAGCCTTTAAATAAAGTCAAAACACATGACAGCTACTGCTTTGTTTCTATTCACAGGTTCAGCTGTTTTATCATAGAGAGAAATTAAACTAGTTTGACATCATTTATTCTTGATAAGCCCATGCTGGCAATTATTCATCTCTTCTTTACCTTGCACATACATAAAAACAGTTTGATAAACTCTTTTTTGGGATGTCAATATTAAGATGACTGCACTCTCTCTCCTCGACTCCTCTCCCCACTTTGACAACTGGTACATTTATTTTTCCCAGTCCTCCGGTATTTAATCCATCCTGCACCATTTCTCAAAGATAAGGCTGCTATTACATGACTTAGGAGGTGATCTGGTTAACTCAAGTAGCAAATGTTGGCAGCACTGCCCCCATATGAGTTAATATGGCTTTATCCTTCCTTCTCATATTTCCTACTTAGGCACCAAATGGAAAAAATCTCAAGAAAGGGAATTTGGAAGCCAGGACTTTTCCAAGGAGCAGTCTATTTGCCTCCGTACCCCCAATAAAACCACTGTAAAAATACTGCATTAGTCTGAAGTCATCTAAACATGGTAAGTTCTTTGTGTTTTGTCCTGTGTCTCACCTACACCTATGTTCTTAGTGCCTTTTTTCCACTTCGGTTTCTTCCAAAAATCATAAACTAGTGAGGTAAATCCAACAGGATTATAACCACCTGCAGCACTTTTCCCACTTAAGTTCCAGTACTAGGACCATACAGTGAGGTATCAGGGGCATTTGGATACAGACAATTCTGGTAAGAGCGTATCGAGATCTGAACTTTGCTTCCACTTTGAAGGTGCTAATACATATACAGACCTTCCGCCTTTTCTATTACATCTTACTTTATTTTTCTAATCTAAAACTGAGCCAGTAATTTCCACTTCAGTTTTAGCCACGTGTTTCATTCAAACATTATAAATACCTAACACCAGCCATTTCATTGTCTTCAGACAGGAAGATCTTTATGTATTTTTCATAGAGCTTAATTTGCTCAACTTCTAGCATGTCTCACTATCCCTTCCGACCTGTGTAGTCAAGCTCCTGCTCTAGTCTTCTGGATTTTGAGGTGCTTATATTTTCCCTTATGTTTGGAGTCCTTCCTGGAAGTTTCTCTTTCTTGTTTGGTATTAGAATTTCAATTATTTTCTGTGCTTCCTCCATAATTGAGCTCCTATGCTCTTAAATCACTGCTTTATTTAATTTCTCAAAGTTTGTGTTTGAATTTGAAACTAAATCAAACCAGAACTCTTACCATTTTTTAATTTTATTATTTCCACTCAAACTTATTTTCACATCTATATACTGTTAGTCAAGCTTCTACAACATCATCACTGAATAAGATCTAGTCTACAATTAGCATATTCCTTTGCAGGCACACAGCTATGCTGTGAAAAAATGTGGCAGCTGTTACACCCGGGAACACACAGGCTTTACCATCGTTATTAGCATTTGTTTGCCAGTTTATAACTGGGGAAAAAAGATTCTGTTGTGATTTCCACTAGTACCTCTTTCTCAAAGAGTATCTCAAAGAGATACTTCCATTCAAAACCAAATCAAATCCTGAAGGTCTGAAGCATTCTAATGATGAGCTATTACTATGATCAGGAGAACAAAGAATACATTGAGAGAGAAATACGTCAAAGAAGTTTGGCTTCCTTGGCCTAGCAAAATGAAAGCTAGAAGAGATAGAATTGTTCCATATAAAAATATCAAGTTGCAAGGGAAAGGTATCCATTATTAATAAGAATGATTATTGTTTTCAAAAACATAATGTGTGGGCAAAACCATGACCAGAAATAAAGGTAGCTTAAAAATAAGATGGTCCCAAACTACATGAAATTCTGGAACAATCTTCCAATTAAAAGATTAGGAAAATGAAAGTTAGAAGCCATAATGAGTTAAAATGGATGTTGAACAATTTGTGACTTGAATTATATAGGATATGCTTACCTGCTTACAGAAGGGTTTTAGGTTTGAGTTCCCAAAGGACCCTAACCAGCTTACAGGTTCCTAAAGATCTACTGATCTTTACAAATTGTTCTACTTTTTCTGCCATTCCATTTCCTGCGCCTCAGTTTGCGCCTCACACAAAAAAGATAAATTCCCCGTGTACCATTAGCATCTCTTTCTTTACCTGATGCAGTAGTTCTAGCTCTGTTTTCTTGACTCTGTGCTTTGGCCTATGGGTATTGCAGGTCTCTCTTTGAAACTGATACAGTGCCCTTTCATTAAGATCACAGCCGTCCACTCTGCAAACAGATGTTTCAGCTAAAAGAAGGCTATTTTCCTTCCCTGTTTTCCACTGCTCATTATTGTTTTATCACCAGTGATATGCCCTAATGTAGTCGCTTTTGCCTGAAGCAGGATGGGGAATGTTAACACAGTTTGGCTGTGGGGAGAACAATTGCCAGCTGATGAATGGTGAAAAAATGATTAGAGATGGTCACATTTCCAACAAACTTCGGACAAAAGAGAAAGTCTGCCCATGAAGTAAATCTTACCTATATTCTGTATATTCCTTGCTTTCTGCCATTTGCGTCCTGCTCTCATCTCTTCCTTTACAGCTATATTCTCATTTGCTTTACTTCTTCCTCCAGGGTACAAAGACAGGCAAAGAAATTTCTATGTCATTCTCTCAAACTTTCAACTTCTTCCTTGCTCTCCATTTATATTGGACCTTCTGTCCCAGAATAACCAGACACAATTTGCCCCAGGCCTTTAATTGGGACACATCCATTGAAGAATCATCTTCCTCCAACTGCTTTCCAGTAACTGAAGAGCTCCAAATCTTCATCATTACCACCAATGACTTTGTGATTTTGTTGCATCTTGACCTTCCTTCTTTAAGATATAGAAGGAGGAAAGTCACCAGGACATCTGACCATCATCCACAATTTGCACTAGACTTGCTTCATCACTTCAGCAGAAATTTGGCAGTGTCATCCATCACCACAAAATGTAACTAAGAGACTTCCCCCCATCACACACATAGTACAACACTTTTTTTTCATCCTGTGTCCACATATACTATTCTCATTCTGCACAAACATTGTATCTTTCTGATTTTAAGTTTTAGAAGTTGTCACTTCTTCATATCTCACACTGAAGTTTCCTGGCCAGGATTTGACATTTTGATTCAGGGCTTATTATAGATATTTCACTGAACATTATAATTTTAATATTTTCTGCCAATGGGAATTAAAAAAAGAAAAATCCTGGCTACGAGTATGGATATCATGTTGCCTTCACACATGAGCTCATGAAACCACAAACACTTGAGTTCAATTTTGGAACTCATTAAAAAAAAGCAGCAGATAAGGTACAAAGATGAGCTACAAGAATGATTCAATCTTGTAAAACACATGTAGAGTGAAATCTATTTCTCCCATCTGAAAAGATCAGAGAGCAATTTATTTCAGTGCTGTTCTTACCTAGAAAAATATTAAAGCTTCTCTGTTTTGACATGTATAATCTGCAGGCATAACAAGACTAAACAAGAAGATGCAGGTTTCAGATTGGGGAGGGAGCATAAATAACAACAGTAAACAGGTGAATGACCATATCTGTAAGAGCAATGAAGATGGCTTTCTCAAGCTCTGTAAGAAGCAAGTAAAAAAACAAGCAAGTAAAAAATAACAAGGCATTTAAGATGGCTATATATACCTTGCTCTGCTCTTTCATGCCTTGCAGAAATAATTTAAGACAGGTAACACTGGAAAAAAACATTACTGGAACTGGTTAAGGTGCTAAAAATCCTAAAAATCTAGAAGGCTAAGGCACACTAGCTGCCCAGGAAACATTAAGCTTCATGCACTGTACATAACGTTGATGCTAGACGCACTATGTCACAGCCTAAAGGCTGAACACACACAGCTGGAACCACACCAGGCAGCTGCCTTAACGTGTGAACTACCTGACCTGTGAGTATGCCTCTCTCCCCCTCACAATCAGTGCATGAGGGATTTTTTTTGTGATAAAAATCACTGTTATCTTATTTTTGAGGACTTAAATACAGTCAGATACTCTGTGTGTGTACATGCACAAACATAAGCACACTTACACAAAGAGCTATATATAAACAGCTGTACACAGCATTCTATTAACTGGAAAATAATGGCATTGGTATAAACAAGCAGCTTATGAAGTACATAGTGTTAAGTATTATTTTGTGTGTGGTTTTTTCCCTCCATATGATAGAAAATTAAAAAACCTGATATTTAAAAAGATCTACCTGCCTCCTAACTGCATCTTGAAACACAGCAGTAAAATTCTATTAGAAATAAAAACTGTAGAATAAAGTGCAGAACGAGGTTATATTGATATTATTTCTTTACAACAGACATTTGTCAATACATCACTTGAATTTTAAATGGCCTCTATGTATATTGCTACGAGCAAATTGCCCAATTTTTTTTCACCCTTTTGCTCAAGGGAACCAGCAATTTCTTACTCCCAGACAATTTGAGAATATTTCAAGCTCAAAACAGCAACATACCGCCAAGCACCAGCAAACACACAATCCCACAGAAACCACTAACCTGGAGATCGCCCTATATAGTTTATCTGTATTGTCTTCTCCACTGTAGGTCACTGTAGGACCAGGCAACTTACATATTTTAACTGCTACAAAACTGTTATAACCTTACATCCCAAACTATAGACTGACATATCATTTTCTCCAAAGATACATACATTAAAAATAGTAAGTGTGCAAGAAAATATATTTGAACCTTTACTTTTGTCGAGTCATCTGTTCACAACAGATGAGGGTCTGGAAAACCACCACAGTAACAATGACAGAATAAATGTACTTAAGGACCATAAAATATTAAATGAAGACATTAAACCGTATTTTTTTTCTTTGACTTCTAACAATGGGAGTGTACCTATTAATGTTATCCACTCTAATTTGATTAAACCATTGTCGTTGTTGAGAAGGAACTGCTGAAGCACAGAATTAATGACAGCAATTACAATTCCAAAAGCTATAAAGAAAGGCAGTAAATCAGACCAAGGAACACTAGAAAGAGAAGACAAGCGGAAAAAATAGAAGTCACTGAGGAACAAAAGATGCCAAAATGTGAGAACAGATCTTCAAAAATGTTAGGACAGTTCCTGAGGGAAATAAAAAGGGGAAATTAATTAATTAGACATCCAAAGCAATGCAAATAATAGAAATACATGAACACTAAGATTATATATTGATAGAAAACTAGCAGAGAAATACATGAACACTGACACGCATTTTTCCATAAAAATGTTAAACGCAGAAGTTTTAAATCATAAATAAAAAATACATCTGCAGCAAAACATTGTATGGCACAAGAAGGATACCAGAAAAAGAGGACCCGTAGACAGTGTGTGGCATTCATCGTTAAAGAATGTGACTAGAGATGTAAATGTCTGAAGTTTCACAGGTCATAATTGTTACCAGCAATGTAAGTTCAGCCAGGTTCTTCAACTCAGATAATTTTGGCAAAAAATAAGCTCCATGCCAGACCGCAATAAGGACAAGCGAGTTTGAGAGACACAAGTTTTCTGAAAAGGATTAGGTGAACTGTGCTGTACTGCGCTGTACTGCAGGTTAACTGCAATCCTTCCTGGCTTTGAAATCTTTATGAAATTTAAGACTTATTTCAGCTTTTCTGTTGAAATTACAATGGAAAGTAAGCATAATACTTATGCTCTTAGAAACTAGCAGAATCCTGGTAGCATAGAGCCTAACTGAAACCTATTACCTGCTTTTAAAAAGACAGCGTGTTGGCTATCACGCTTTTGACATGGCTGGAACCAAAATTAGCAACTGCCACCTGCATCTTACAGATGGACAAAGGATCCTTTAACCCACATAAAAAAAGAGCAAAACTTTTTCAGCACAGCATACAGTACCCCCCAATTCCAATGCAGCTCTTTGTTAATTTTAAAGGCAATTCAAACTACCCCCTAGTATATCTTTTACTGAAGGCTCTCAGCAGGATCAGTCACGCTGTGGTGATAAAACATGCTACTGATTCTGGGCCACCAGCAAACCAGTTCAAGCTTTGCTTCTGCATCTCTTGATTAGTCTGCAGTTTTGGGATCATGATGTAGACCAAGCTCAAGAAATCCATCATTTTCTTTATGTTGTGTAAAGAACACAAAAAGCGACCTTGTCTTGCAATGGCAATCTGCATTATTTCTTGCTCTAAGAAAACTGCTGAAGATAGGATGAAATGACTAAGCACATCATTATGTTCAACTAACCTGTATGGAACAAGTATATTCGCAGAGAGGAATGCTGCATAAATATCTGCTGCTGCATATTTCTGCAATCAGTTGTGCTAGATTTCTGAAAGATTTCTGTATTTACAATTCCATTAGTTATTACAAATAGGATTCATTATGAAAGATAACATTGTTACAAAGATGCTTTTAATTTAACTTTATACTTGTTAATTATACATTTGAGATACTTTGCACTGTATTCAATTGCAAATACAGAACTTGGATAAAACACTGAAGTCCATTTCTAGCTTCTATTTTGACTTTTACCTGACACATTAAAAAGAGGTAGCTGTCTTGGATACCAAATGCTCAAAACTAATAGGAGATGGCTCATGAAATAACCAGCTGTTAAATGCTGTCATTTTATGCTGCAGACACTAAAAGTTTTTGCGTTCAAGTGAAACCTGGAGATGTTCATTGAAAAGAAAAAAAAAACCAACCCTGAAAGCCAGTAAATACTGAGCCAAAGATGGTTTCACCTTAGGCTGCCAAACCTCAAGTGGACAGAATACTAGAAAAAGTGCCATATACACTTGCCCAATTCCTCTGTTCTTCCTTGGCTGAACCTGTATGGCTGTTCTCATGTTTTTATGAGAAAATGATCACTTCTCAACTGTGAAATCAGAAATTTGAGGGAGTTCAGTTAGCAGAGGACAAACTAAAAAAGCTTTGATACACTTCAGCTATAAAGAGTCACTTTATTAAAATTATCAATTATCAAAATATGTCTCACAGAGAATTTCAGGTGACAGACTTTGTTAAGGCAACCAAGAACAACAGTGAAACCACTCTTACTTTTTTATACCAAGTTCAAGAAAAGAGGGCTACGGTCTAGTGCAGCTGTAACCAGAGATAAAGAGAACTTCCTCAGGAGGCTCTGTCGTATAGTACCAAATCCCAATTGAAAAATGTTTGAGGATATAACGGAGAAAATAATACTGCCTCTACAAGTTAAGAACAGTTCAGACAACAGCAAGTTTTCACTAATAGTCTGGATAAAGTTTCTACATTAAATGAAAGATTAAATATTATGTGATTTTCCACAACAAATAAAGGTAGGGCTCCTATGTATTTGACGTCTCCAAGTTACTGACGTCTAATGATATTTTTCATCTCTCAATTTATGCTTACACTTTTGCAAATCTGGAAGTGCCTGAAAGGAGTTGTTTTTGCCTATACATATTTTCTGTTAAGATTTTGTTTTCATGTCTGTATTCACAACACTCCAAACCTATTAGCTGGAACATTAACACTGAAATAATGACTACCTGTGGATTCCATAATTCTAAATGTTATTACTCTGCATCAAGCAGTGGAGTTGCAAAAAACAAAATCACAGGACCAGATACAGTCCAACAACACTATTAGATTGTACATCTTGAACAGCATTCTAAGCCAAGTACTGTGAAATGGGAACACCACCTAACTGCAACAGAAGCAGCACGAAACATTCCTCTTCCTTTTATTTTAGGAAATACAACACTAAAAGAATGTTAGAATGACCATGTCAACCAGTCCAAAGTTAAAGAGGCCAAAACTTCAACATTAATGTAAAAGCCATAAAAACCCACTGTGCACCTCTACCATATTTGTTACATTTTTTTTTTTTTTAAATATCCAGCTAGATCCTCTTTATTTTAATTTATGCCCACTGTGTCTTGCCCTCTCCCATGCCCATTCACCACTGTGAAGAACCTGGCTCTATATTCTTGATGATACGGGGTCTGATATGAAACTGCCTCTTCTCCAGGTTTAACAAGCCCAGATCTCTCAGCCTCTCTTCACAGAGCCAGTGTTCCAGCCGCCACACATCTTGGTGGCTCTCCACTGAACTCACTCGTTTGTCGATGCCTTTCTTGAACTGGAGAGTCCAAGACTGGAAGTGGTTTTCGAGATATGGTCTGAAGAATGCCAAGTTAAGGGGAATAATCCTTTTCCTTCCCTCAATCTACTGTTAATACAGTCCAGGATACTTCACCTTCTTTGCAGCCAGGATAACTCATGTTCAGGTTGCTGTCTGCAAAAATCTTTAGGCCCCTTTCCATAGAGCTGCTCCTCAGAGAGTATTGCTGCAAGGAGTTCTTCTTTGCAGGTGCAGAACTTTGCATTTGTTTTTAGCATTTCATGAGGTTCCTGTTGTCCCATTACTCCAGCCTATCTAGCTCTCTCCAAATGACAGTTCTGTCTATCAACAGGTTCCCCTCAATTTGGTGGTGTCTGCAAACTTGACAAGTGAACCCCATCACCTTCTCTGGTTCACTGGTAAAGATACTAAAGAGGACAGGTCCCAGAACAGACCTCCACAACACTGTACTTTCACTGACCTCCAGGTCAAGTATGACTCATTAACCATTACCCTCTGAGGCTGATCATTCAACCATTTTTTCACTCATCTTGTCCACCCATCCAGACTGCAGTACCTTAACTTGGAGGCAAGAACATTGGGAGAGACAGTGCTGAAGGCCTTATAAAAATTTGAAGTAAATGGCTTCCACTGTTCTCCCCTTATCCACAAATCTACAGGAAAGCCAACAGGTCTGTAAGCACAGCATCCTCCAAGCATAAAATTAAGAGCTGTACTTATGTAACTGATGTGACCAAAAGTTAACGTAATAGTACATGCTAATGAAAACTGCAGAACTTATGAAAGCACAAAAGCAACTATTCAGTAATTGAAATTCTCACTGTTATGTACCTAAATACGATACAGTTGTGAAAACTGTTCTCAAAGCCAGCTACATCTTGAATCAAAGAGCCACTAACAGTAAGTGTAATATATTAATATTAAACCTCTTTGGAATAAAAAAAAAAATCCATTCTTATAAAGTTACGTTTCACAAGAGTAAGCTATACGAAAATGAAAAGGCTATTTAAAAGGAGCATCTTGAAGCATAAATACTTGCATATGACAAGGATCATCTGCAAAATGGTTAGAAGCTCACAGTAAACACACATCACTTATTAAAAACAAGCAAACAAAAATAACAAAAAAGCCCCAGAAACGCCAGCCTGATTAAAAGCAACATTGGAGAAGGCTATTTTAGGTAGAAGAGCTTCTTTTTAAAAGTGGATGTTACTCCTAAACAATGAAAATGGGGTGAGGAAGGACTCCCTATAAACTTTAGCTATTGAACTAGAAGTTGTAAAAAAGCAGAGCAAAAATAAGTTTTGAAACCAACTTTTTAATAACTCTCAGTTCGCAATGAAAACCTGTTCCAAGAACAAGCATGACAGTAAGAAAGAATCAGTAGGGTAAACATGTGACTGAGGCATGAAGGAAGAGCTCAAACAAAAGTACTGGAAAAGCTACATTGGGGGTTTTTTGCCCCCCCTCGATGCTCACTATAGCAGAGCTGATGGAAGTTGCTACAACAGAGTCTTTCTCCAGAGGGGTTGAACAGAGAAAGCATTTTAAGCAATCATCAGCAGAAGATAATCTAGATAAAGCCATTAACAAGAAGTTGTCAGGATCAGACACTATTTACTCAAAATTTCCAGACAAAGAAAAACATGAAACCAATGATCTAACAACTGTACTGTGAAATTTTATTCCTTAAAACTACACTATAAGACAGCAATGACAGAGTCAAATACTCTATCATTTAAACAAAAAATTAGCTTTCTGGGTGCAATCAGGGAATTTTGGTACAGATAAGTCAAAGCAAACAGTTTAAACTATAACAAAACCAGCAAGACTAAGCATATGGATAAATATATGCGAAGAGTCAACAACTTTTGTAAAGGAAAGTCATTACTACTAGTAGCTGAAGGATTCATAAGGTCAGCTGTGTAAGTGTGACTTTACTGACAGAACAGATGTGAATTTTCAGGAAGTTTGGACAAGTTACCTAAAAAAAGGTAAGGAATCTCCTAAACAAACTGTGCTAACACAGGACAAAAGGGAAGGTCCTCACAGAATTAAATAACTTGTTAAAACAAAGCAAAGCAAGAGCGGAAATAAACAGTTTTTCATATGACAGATTTTGCCAATAGACTTCCTAAAGGGTCAATGTGGATCAGCACATCTAAGATCTAGAAAGCTAGTTACATTTTAAAAAGTCAAAAGGCTTACTAATTATACAAAATTATTTGGTGTAATAAAAAATAAATCTGATCAAAAGGTATAAATGATTGAAGGATAAATATCCATGTAAATGCAAAAGAAAGCACATAGAAAAAGAAATTACATGATACCAGCTCTGTTACAAGTCAGGGTGGAAAAACTGAATAATCATATATAGTTCTCTACATACGGCAGCTAAAATCCTAATAGCGATCAAAAAGACAAATCGAAGGCTAGGATCATTAGTGAATGACGAAAGAGTAAAAAAAATAAAATCACTCTGCCACTAGTGTACCCACATTTTTGAATACCGTACACAATTCTCACCATTCTTCAACATCTTAAAAATGTGAATGCAGAGCCAGAAAAGATACAGAGAAGACAAATACTATTACAGGTATGTGTTAGCTTCTAGATACAGAACAAATAAACCAAACAGAGCAACACAACAGAAACAGTTAGGTTAACTAGGTTAACTGTTCCTAGCTCTGAACCTACAACCAAAAGAATCACTAAACTTTTAAAAGCTGCAGCCTCAAAATGAGAACATTAACTTCTACTAATTACCAAAACCAATTCAAGTGCAAATGCCAAAAAAGAAGTCATTAGATTGGACGTGTCTCCCAGTTTAGCAATAGAGCAAAACAGACTCGACTGACGTGCTCAGAGGAAAGGTTAAAGTTTAAGCCCACAGATCAGAAAGCCAGAGAAAGTGAACCCAGTTATCAGTGTACCCTCCAAGTATGTGTGTAGCAGGAGGCAAGAAAAGCACAGCTTTCTCCTAATGGTGACATTACAACTTTCAAACAAGTATTTTCATTTATTTGACGCCAACTCAAGAGTTTTGCTAATGTCTTTGACAAAATGGCCTTGTCTGGTACCTCCATGGACAACAAAACCATAGAACATGTCTTTTCAAGTTACTAACAAGGGAGTTTAATACACAACAGGCTCTAAACACAGCTTGGGACTTTTAAGGCAGGATCTTTTTCTTAATATCGATAGCTTGAAAAAGGAATTTGAATATTGATATTTAATAAAGATATAGAAGATAAAGCACAATTCCAATGAAAACAGCATAATCAGGCAACAAAGCAATTAATATGAGAAATTAAGTGTACTTGCACACTTCTGCTCAAGGTGCAAATCTTTCTCATTTTCTAATACTTACATATTAATAACAGCTGAAAAATAGTTCTTACAGGTGGTATGTTGATATCTTTATTACTACACAGCAGGGTACTAGTCTTTTGCAAAGGTCGACTTCTTGTAAATAGTTGTCAACAAGTCTATGCATGACTGAAGTCAAATTACAAATAGTAAAGGAACAGGTTTTTGAACTTAATGCCAGCAAAATATCGTGTATCTAATCCATGAAAGAATTACAGACCTCAAGACTGCTATTATTTTATTATCCATACCATTTACTTTTTGGTCTCTTCCACAACTTTGTTTGAACTTACTAATCAATGGTACTTATCACTGATACTTTACCAATAACAAGTCTCTACATATATACAATAGGAAACATTTTTATTTTTAAATTATCTACATATTTTATTACATCAGCAAAAGTTACAAATACCTAGAAATGGTACCAGCAAAATTAAAGACGCCTTTAGCAGCAAGCAACTTGGTTAAGTCCTCTGAAATCTCTGCATCTAATTTTTAGAGTTGTGCATCAAGTGCAAGTCTTTTTTGTCAATAAGAAAAGATATGAATGACTGGAACTGCTTCCTAAGAGTAAAACTAGGAGTAAAAGTCCTTGCACTATAAAAAAAGAACAATAAAACAAACCCAACCCACAAACCACACAAACACTAACTCGCCGCCGCCACCCCCCCCACAACACAAGGACAACCCCTACTTCATATTCCATGCTCTGCATAAGAAAAGTCTTACTTACTAAAGCTCACTCCCAAGCACACACAACACAACATGACAGCATCAATGCTTCTGATGGTCCTTTGGAATGACACGCAGCACCGATTTTGGCCATCTTTCTGCCATGCCAGTTTAAAGCACTGTAATTTTACTCATAATTAAAATGAAACCACCTATATATTAATCCTCATTTAAATTGCTTAAGCTACTAACAGCTTAAGAAAACAATCTACACAGTTATTTAAAGGTACTGAAAAAGGCATGTGCTACAATGAAAATTAATTTTTTCATAAAAGCACTACTACACAGAAAACACTTTCTTGTCTTCTAACACAGTAAAGAGGTATTTGATCAAGGAACACCAGAGAATCACAGTATTAATGATACAATACAGATATTGATATATATTAATTATTTCCTATTTAATCATAAGCACAAATTATTTTTTTCCCCATCTCCTCCTGGTTTTGCATGGATGAGGAACAGCCTTAGAAAAATTATGAATCACTTCACAGTTTCCAATTAAATCCATTAACTGTTGCTAAGAGAGTAAAGCAGAACAAGTGATCATAAAACCAATGTAGGTTTTGGGTTTTTTTAAAATACACATAAACCTGTTAAGGATCACTGTACTTTCATTTTTTACATAATTTTATAGATGATGTCTAGAAAGCCTGCAATTATTTGTGACTTTATGTGAAAAACTAGGAAATGGAATTTGACTGCCTGGTCTGAAAAAACAATCAAATGATTAAGATGAAAACCCAGATCCAAGAGAACCAAGAGTGCTGAATTAATCCTCCCTGGGCACCACATTACTCACAAATTCCACGTTCTGTATATTTAAATACGGTCTCCAAGTAAGGAACAATCACAGGCAAAAGATTTGAAGAAAGTATGACATGGAAGATTAATGATAAGTAATGAAGACTATGTGAATGGTCTGTGAATGGCCCAGCATAACACAGGATTAATGTGTCAGAGAACAGTATCTTCTCTCACAACTGCTACATGCCATCACATCACATAACAATGCTAATAAAATGTTAGTAATCACCAAGCCTTATCCTTTTTAAGATGCAGACATCAAGTACAGACACATATGGACAGAGTAACTCAAGAAAAGCAAGACCTTTTTGTTTGTAACCATGAGTGACATAGTAAAAACTCATCATTTTTTTTTTTTTAGAATCATGAAAATACTTGGGGAAAATTGATTGAAGATTGGGGAAAAAAATACCCCATCCCTAGTAATTGACTTAATTTATATATAGAAATGAAATTTACACATAGAAATTAAAAGCATTCTACAAATGAAGCGACTTCAAATGGTCAACACATTGTTAGGGATGGGAAAGAGGTATCCCCAAATAAAGTCACAGCCCTGCCATACCCAGCAGTATTCAAGGAGCACAACTGCCTTATAACTAAACTCATTCAGACAGGTAGCACAAAACTTGCTTCACTAGTTAAATATCAGTGAGCTCCTTCTACACAGTGTTGGCCATTACTAAGCTGGGTCATAGTTTTGTTTCCTCTTTGATTAGAACAAAGTATAGGAAGGAAAGCAATTAGCTGGGCTGAGCAGTAGCCTGAGCAATTTACTGATAATTATAAAGTACTAATTCTTAGAGTTTCTACCCGGGCTTTAGATAAAACAGTCATTTTGATTACAATCTGCAGGTATAATAGCATCCAAAAGCATTATCTAAACAAAGTTTAGCCCGCGTCTTTCACTGCAGTTTTGCTGTCTGGCATCTTTAACTCTACAGGTCACATGTCAATTAAGCAACCACTTATTAAATCCCTTTTTCTTGAAGTAATCTTCAATCAAGTTTTTCTAAGCTATTATTTTTTCCACTTCAGAAGATTTAAACACCAGAGATCAGAAGCTTTGGGATGCCACTCCCACATCAGTTAGCAATGTCCATTTTTTATAATGATCTGGAAGACCAGAAAGGAACTTCCTAAGTACAATTATGAATTTGGAGGAATACCAAACTACAGAAAGTTAGGTACAATGTGCATTTGTAAATTTTTATAAAATTTTTCTCAGCTATGAATGTTATCAACTTAGTTCAATCCAAACATTGAGTGTGGCAAGCATGATGCAAGCATTTGATGTCCCAGTTAAAGCGCTGTTTTCCACCCTTCTGAGGAACTAGTTTTGGCACAAAACTGAACTCAAAAGCCCATCTAAAAGCCCATCTCTGTCTACTTCCCCTTCTCCCCACCAATACACACTAAGAGGTGCAATATGTATTTCTAATAAAACCAAGTAAATCCAATCACCAAAAAAAATAATTTCAGAGGTTTTAAAATAAGCAATACCGAATGAGGTTTCTTGAACCTCGTGAACCTCTAGTCCTTTTCTCTCTGCTTAGAGAAAAGAGTAAATTATTAATCCAGTCTTGATTTCAATGAAGTGTCGAGTCAAATGGAGCCTACAAAGCAATTACAGCAGTATTTTTCGTATCCTGTTCATGAAATAAAACTAATTTAGCATTTTAATTAGCAAAAACCTTTAAAGAAAGCTTTACAAGTTGATACTAGGCAATGCAAATTACAGTTGTTGCAATTTTATTCATTAATTATTCTAAATCTGTTAATTACCCCCATAGCTAATGTTATGTCTAAATATTAATTCCCTAAAAGAAAATGGCTTCAAGCTAGTCATTAAAGCTTCTACTGAGGGAAGCCCAAGCTATCTTTAATATGGTATCTAGAAAACCCTAAAACATTACAGAAGGCAACTAAACAGAACGCATGTAACAACTTTCAGTGCCAACACAAAGCAACTCTTAAAAAATAACGTTCCTTTCCAATTAATATTTTGTGCATATTTTCATTATTTATATTTAACATTTTGCATCTATTTACTAAGATATACAAGTGCGCATTATTTATTCTATCTGACTTGTAAATCACGTAACACTACATTCTGGTTGGTACAGCAGTATCTGTACAAATTAGTTGCAAGAATTTTTAAAAAGTGAATTGCTTTGGTTACTTGTGCATGGACAACTTGAAGCACATATTTTGACTCTTTAAAATGATACTAAGCTCTACTACTTTCTGTCTAACTAACTTTTCATGGTTATTTTTTAGTTTCAGAAGAGGATACTGCTTTTCATTCTTCCTCAAATAAATCCTTGCTTGCTTTAAATCAAAATGCATAAAGACAGGCTGGAAGTTCAAAGCAGGAAGATGGTGGCTGAGGATGCTCTTTAGAGGCAAGGGGAAGGCAACATAAAAGCGAACTGGAAGAAAGAATTAGAAAATTCTTACCTGTGAAGAGAGAACAGTAGGTCAGAAGTTCCAGTGGGCCGTTTTCCCACTCTACACTACACAAGAGCACCAACATAAGATTTACATACTTATTTTCTTATCTTTATTTTTGTAGAATTATGGAATGAATAGATAACAAAGTTGAAAAAGAGATGACAGGCTATTTCTCAGTGTTACATTTTTTTCTCTCAATGTAAACACTGATGCTTTTGGCTTAGTTTCATATTAATTTCTCTTTAGATACCCAACACTCTAAATGCTTGGGAATGCTCAGTAAAAGTTACTAGAAAAGTATAGTTAAACTGCTGGCAAGTAATTCAACTACAATAACAAAAAATACCTACTATCAGAACCAGAGGAATTTGCCAAAATGAAGCATGACTCTCCTGTTTGCAGAACAGACTGTCTAGTGTAAGGCATATTTTATACCATTTCACACTGCTATTGCTGAATTACATTTATTTGTTCCTAAAACTCAAGTGCTTATGGCTCCCCATATTTAACAGAGGTGAGCTTAGTGTCAGTTCTCCTAAATGTGTAAAACATGAACAGGGTTAGACAAGTGCTCTAACCAAGAAACACAGTGTTCATCAAAATACTGTATTTAAAAGAAGTCTCTCCCGTGTTAGGGTAAGGAGCTATAACCATCACCAGGGTATAAGCTGGCAGCAGCTGTGAAAAGCTATTTAGGTCCCACGCGTAAATAGCTTTGTTCCAGAAGCAGAGAGAATGTTAAATGACAGCATCAAATTAAACACAAGTTTTTTGGACCTTGGCTTCTTTCTGAACAAACCTGTGGGGATGGAGGAGGACAGACGTCAGTGCATTACGTTCCCTTGAGAAGGAAAATGCCATCCCTTCCTATATGCTTTCCACTGTCCAGTGTTTCTAGTTCTTTGCATCCACAACTATAAACAGCATTATGTAGCACTTAAAGTAGGAAGACTTTCTAAGGCAGCAAGAGAAGTGAAAGGTAAATCAGTTTAATTTAACAAGCTTAGCTTGTAATAGTACATCTTTGAATAAGGATTAATTGCTATCAACACATCAGAAGAACAAGCTATTTTAAAAATAGATTTTGGGCATTAGGCTCTTGAAAAGTGAATATAAATACTCATGCTGAAAATGCAGGTCATTTTATATTTTCAAGGCACAGCATCTCAATGAAGTGCAGGTCACAGTTACCTTGGGCACATTAATACCTTAAGAATAATCTCAGCCCAGCTTGACATTAAATATTTATCTGAAACTGCTTGTCACAAAACAGCTTTTCAATAACAATGAAAAGTAATCATAGCCCTTAGCAGGAAAATTGATATTAAAAGCTATAATATTATAAACATTTATATTTTGTTAAATGCTTTCATAACATTTCTTTTTTATATAAAGGTTGCAGAAAATCAAACATACAAAGCTACAGTCTATACATTCAGGCTTGCTCTGGTTGTTCCATAAAACAAATGGCCAAATAATCCTGGTAGTCAAAGACAACGTTGGAGGAATTCATTTCACAAAATGGTGTATGCTTGGAGATCTGAGGTAACACATCCCTCTGCACATAGGAATGAGCAGGAGGCCAACCCTGCAAACTCTGAATGTCTTTGAAGTTTTTACTCTAGGAGACGTAACAGGGAGTTGTATGCCTAATTCATCTTGCTTTTAAATGGCCAAGAAAATGGGATAAGGTGGAAAATGAGGCTGGTGGGGAAAATGGGAATGTTGCTGCTTAAAGGTTGGAGGATGTAAACTTCCATATTGGACACCTTTAGGGAGTGAGTTTTACTGCATTGCTTGATTACTTCTTGAAATATAAAGGTGCCTTCCACTGATGAAGAATTGCTTTTTCTTTTTGTTCTTCCTTTTTGTGTTCACAAAAATGGATCATACAGTTTTTTTCCTCTAGGGTTGCTATAAGGTAGCAAACAGCTGTAGTATCAGAATAAGTTTCTAACATGATAGAGACGTTAAAAGGAAATACCACCACCACTTAATTTTGCATGCTAACACCAATAGCTCTTATAAATTAAAAAACGTAGATTAAAAAGCCATCTTCTTAAGACGACTTGCTTACAACCAGAAATTTAGAGCAGAAACAAGATTCCAATACCCTATTTGAAGTAACAGCAAGTTGAAAGATAGTGCCTGCATAGCAGCTTCCAACAGAGCTACCCATGTCTAAGTGTTCAGAAGTTAAATGCCGTCCTAAGTTGGAAAAGTGACTACCAAGAAGTTGCACTGGTAATGAAACTACCTAAGCTATATGCCCGGCCCCCGGCAGAGCGGACCGCAGGGAAGATGAATTACGCAGAGGGCTCAGCACGCTCAGGGAAGGGATTGCACTTAATGCCCAGGAATGCGCCTCGGCAGAATGCCCGCGTCCGGCACTGCTGGCTGGAATCCAAGCAGATCCATTACCTTCCCTTTATACATCAGCTTACCACATGCCTCGCTGACACCACAGATATGCCTTTCCTCTCCCCTTTATTTTTAACTTTAGTATCTTTAACACAACTGAGATACATACTTCAGGCTATACCATTAAGGAGGATTTTAAACCCAGTTTAGCACTTGGTAAATTATTGCGTTATCTTTCCAACTCTAATCTAATACTGTTTTTAAAACAGGCAAATTAAACTAATGATACAGTTCCCATAGATGCTTACATAAGTTACACTGAACCAAGTGTACTTTGAATCCCAAGTTATCTGTGCATAAGCCTTTTAAATGCTCCATAAAAACAATTATTTTGACTCATAAAAACAATTATTTTGACTCTAAGCCTCAGAAAAAAGCCTGTCATCTTGGTAAACTGAGAGGAGAGGGAAAAGCTGATGATACATTTCCTTTCAAGATTGATTTGTTTTTTCTTCAGTCGTATTTGCTGTATCCAGTTATACCCAAATCTGGTTGGGAGATAGTGTGCCTTTGACATTCTGTGCCTCTCTTTCACTCTGGCCCTAAAAGCATAATATTTTATCACAGATAAACAATACGATAAGAATCTAAATATTTTTACTTAAAAAAAGACAACTCATCAGAAAGCTTTTTCTTTTTACATATATACTTAATATAAGACTGGTTTTAAGTCCTGAAGTATCTGGATTGGCAGGAAAACAAGATCAGTTTCAGTATGTCTGAGAATTTTTGTTGTTGTTCAACTTCAAAATAAAAAATCATCCTAGAATACCTAATAAATTGGTTCATAAGACACTCACCTGTGATATGAAAGATGCAGACTGAGTTTTGTGTTGTGCTCTATCCAGATCATGGATTTGAGTCTAATTATTTCATATCCCAACCTTCAGACTCTCCTTATTCTGAAAAATTACCTTTCCTCTCTATTCCTGTCTTAGGCAGCAGAAATCTTCCTAAAATTGTCCAAACAGACATATTCCTAAGTTGTAGACTACAACAACCTGCTTTGTTTTCAGTGGGGAAAAAAAATTATTTGAATAAAACTTCTGCCACTTCTCCAGCAAAACATACTACTACAGGAAAGTGTGAGGCTTTCTGTACGCAAATGCAGATGCCCAGGGTTTCCCAGCACAGGTATCATTGTGCTCAAGTGTGGCCTTGTTTACTTTTAACACATGGCCGCTAAAATTCCACACCAAACTTGGCATCATGAACACAGGTATTCCCATTCTGATAAGGAGGAGAATTGGAGAAAAATTAATTGAACCACTGTACCCCCACACACCCAGAAAACGGAGGGGAATTTTACTCTCCCGGCAAAACTCAACCCCGAATTCATGGCTCAGGTAACATATGCTTGTATCTGTTTTGAGGCAGTGCATGAGAACTCTGTCATTAACAACCATCTCAACATACAAGGCACTGTACAAAAAGAACAGACACAAAGATAATCCATGTTTTTATTTACTAGATAAATTACTCGCATTTAACAAAAATTTCTCCCCCTCTCTCCCCCCTCTTTTTTAAACTTACAATTTTCTCAAGTTTTCTCAGTGTGGGAATGGATCCTTTCCCCCCTTCCATCTGGAGGAACTTGAAGGTCACTAGCCCTCAACTTAACAAATCAAGAAGATAAGCAATATGGAGCAAATTTATGCTTTAAGGAAAGGAGATAGGATATGAAATGGATAACCAACTAGGAATTCCACAAGAAAAAAGCAGTCATCAGTTTTTACAGCCCTTTTTCTATTACTAAAGGCTTGTTTTTTACTGTGGTAAGTAGTGCAACTTGGCACTTCAATGAAGTTTCTTACCTTGAGATTTAACAAATGCCACCAAAGAAGTCATCAAGACTCTTGCTACTCTTGAGTCTCAAGTCAGTGTATAGAAAGTCTATATATACGTTGGTCCAGCCACTTAGTTTCATCATGAATACTAGCAAAGTATTTGGTATCATTAAAGTCATTATTGTTCATAATACTGAGAAAGTATCTCAACTTTCACTGAAAAACTTCTAGCCCTTACAATTCAGAAGTTTCAAGCCTGGAGGTTCAAAGCCAATAAAAAGAATCCACATGACCTTAAATAAAACCCTTACATTTTCAGCTAGTTCAATTTAAGGCTTGATTTATGATTTCTGAATACTTATGACCACTACATCACCCTATTATGAAGTTCAACTAAGTCTCTTGTCAAAGCATTGTTTTACCATTAACAGGTTGGTTATGTGGTAGGTAAATTGCTTATAAATATATATAACAATAATTTTTATTACTTTGAATGTCAGACATTTCATGGACACTTATTTTATGAATAATGGAAAAATAATTATGCTATTGTATATACTTACTGCATAAAATAATTTTTTAAGACAACTACAATAACACAAGTGCTTTAGCTTTACTCAGTGCCTTATGCATACATCAGTTCCAAAAATATAGTAGAGCAAACTCTGGAGGAGAGCAGATCTGCTTTCTCCTCCCCTGCTTTCCCTTTTTCCCTACTATAAAAGTATTATATAGAAAGATTGCAGGATCAAAACTGAATAAAGGACATTTTTACTGCAAAAGCTTTTAGGAACTGCCTATCAGGGAATTTTCTCACATTCACCAAAATAGTTCAATATGAACAATTATTCACCGTGAGTGCTGCTAACATGTTAACTTCAAATTCTTATGAAACTATTAATGGACTCTGCTCTTTGCAAAGTATGGTCTCTAGGAGCAATATCCAAACCTATCCATCATCAAAAGCGCATCACTATTGTCTCATGGCAACATCACCATAACCTGATCATCATCAGTAACTCATTATCTGTCTATTCAAAGTTCACTCACAGAGAAAACACATCCTGCAGCTCGGTGTGGTGACCAAAAGCTTGTGTAACCTTCCCAGTTACAGCAGCTGGTCTAAAAAAGGATATTGGCTCTACCAACTTTACTTTGCCAAACGCATTCACAGGGACACTAAATGGGCTAAAGTGTCCCTCAAGCATCCAATGATGGGAAACTTGACAATCTCCAGATCTGAAGTAGCAAAATAACAGCCCAGATATGAGCTCCAGGATGACAAGAACACTGTATGCATGAAATGTAACAGACTTCAAAGAACTGCAATCAACTCTTAAATGCACTTGCAGTGGTCTAGTCAGATCAACTGGATATTTCTGATGGCCAGAAGCAGATGTACATAACATGAATTTACAGAGGTGATAGACAGTCACACACACTCTACTGAACCATATAGAAGGATCCGATTCCATCATATTAACACCACATCCAGAATTTAATCCATAGACAGCGTGGCCCAGACCCACTCTGCTTCCCATTACCCACCACCTTCTAACTCTGTGCAAAGCTGAGCCAAGCCCAGCCCCTCTGGTTCAGCAATGGAGGGCACAGAAGCAAGCATTGCTTCCTTCTGGCAAGTGCCAGTGCAGAGCAGTACCTCAGGTAGAGTCTACTGGTCCTAGAAGTGATAGATGGAGAGTGACCTAACCCATAGGCTGCATGAAGGGGAGAGGACCCAGGACTCTCTGCACAACTTCATCCTGCAGTGTCTGCTGTGAGGAAGGAGTCTTGCAGGGAAGACTCCCAGGCCTGCACAAAGATCTAATTAACAAGCAATTAGGGGATGAAGAAGCAAGAAAGATGCCCCATCACTCCCACAACTCCAGGCTCACAAATCCTTCCCCCAAAGGATTCAGACACGTGATGACTCTCAGGATAACCATACTGTTTGCTGACAGCACGAGTACTCTGCAATAGTGGAAGCAGTACCTCCTCCCACTGCCACAGAGAGTGAGTGTGCACTGCAAAGAAAATGCTATCGGTGGTGGAACATTTTATACTTCTTTAAGAGTTTTACATCAAGATATCGGCCTACGAATCACTATTTCTGACAATGCATCTTGATCGCATTGCTGTCATTTCAAGAGCAGTACTGTCGAGGGACCTCTTCATCACAGATTATAGAATGAGGTACCCACGACAAACATTCAGTAAACAGATGGCATATTAACAGATGAAAGTTCTAGAGGTGCTCACATAAAGAATCTGGTATCTATTGCTATACAACACATGCACCTAAATCTTTTTATTTTTCTTTATATTTTTCACTTTTGAGGCTGAAGAGAAGAACGTAAATCTTAAAATTAAAGAATAACAATGCAACACCATTTGGAAATATGACATTGTCAGTTTTCAAAATTTAACAGCAGCTGGGAAAAAAGCATGTCAACAATTTCCTACGATGTTTTTCTGGGAGACAAGTAGGAACATTCCATACAACAGGCATATTAAGAATAAAAGAAAACACTGTGTTCTAGGAAAAGTAATTTTATACACTTCACACTCTTTATTGTCCATGATGGTTCTTCAGTTAAGCTGAAAAATCTACAGTCTTAAGGGATTTTTTTTTTAAATCCAGAAACAGAAGAGTTGCTTTATTTTTTGCTGTGGTTGTTTTTTCCATGTTGAGTCCTTCCCATAGGTCACAGCCTAAACGCTGTTACTTATGACTTTTAGGTCTTTAGTGCTCTTTTCAAAAAAGTTGCTGGAGAGACCTCAAGAAAAACAGGCACAAATTTCTTTATAGAAGTACTTAACTACAGCCCTATGTGAAAAAATACTTTTTTTTTTCCCCAGAAGGAAAAACACTGCAGCAGTAATACATACGCATGCAATAAACACCAAGCTATAAAAACAAACTCCAGTTCTGATATAATACAGAAATTTATTTACTTTGAATATCAAATTAAAATACACATTTTAACTGTTTACTACCAAGTAGAGCATGTTTAGCTCTATTATAAATTAATGCCAACATATTTTAAGATTTTGTTGAGAAATTTCCATATAGGAAGGTCTGGCTACATCAAATTTAAACAAAAATAGTTTGCGCAGCTTAAAAAAAATTGTCACTTAAGTAAAGAAAAAATAGCATCATCCCCTGGCAGATGATCTGGTGGAGGGTTAGAAGAAAATAATTTCAGACAAAGTAAGTCACAGAACAAGAAAAGCATCTGCACACTGTAGAGCTCACTCAACCGAGCACAAATGGAATCTGCATATTGTTTAAGTAGCTCTATTTCCATCACTCAGTTGTTTCTCACATGCTTATAAACATCCCCAACCTAACCACAGGATTTCTGTAGAATCAGAATATTAAAGACTACATTTCTCCAACTGCAAATTTACTAAAACATGTCCTCGTTTTCTAAGTAGCTGCTGTAACTGCACCACAAAAGTATTCCTCTAAGTTACATTAGTGACACAAAAACTTCAGGAAGACAAACCACATCTTGCACTTGCCTGAAGCACTGAAAAAATTTTTCTCTGGTCTATGCATTTTAGGACGAAAACTCTTTTAAAAAAAAAACCCCTACAAAACAAAACAACTCCCCAGGACGTTCTACTGTGGACACAACTCACTGCAAAACGTAAAAAAGCTACTCTTAAGTGGAGATGGATCTCATGAAGAACAGTTATGCATTAAGAACCAGGAATCCATTTAACGTGATCAACGAAATCAAGCATCAATTCTCCTCATTTGTTCCCTATTGAAAAGTACAGATTTTATATTAATGCTTTACATTAGATAAAAGCATCTAAATTGCTCTGGGAAACCCTGGTTTTAAATTGATGCACGTTTTGTATTTTTTTTTCTTTTTTTGGCAATTACAATTTTTATTTTTTCTGTTTCACATCTTCAGCAGAAGCCTATAATTTTTTACTTATTCCCAAATATAGCAGTGATACTACTGTACTCCCTTATGCCTAAGACGATCAAGAGTATTTTTCAGTACAAAAGGGTGCCAGATGTTTTATCAATCAGCTTTACTGCATTCCTAAGTAAGAACAATACTCTAATGCCTTAACCTCAGGTAAATGAGCAAGGGAAAACATTTCTTTTTGTGACAATTCCAGACTACTGAGACCACTGCCACTTTGCATTTAAACAAAGTAAGTTTATAAATTAAAGGTAAAAAGCTGTATCTCAGTCTCCATGCCAAGTATCATTTTGATTTGCATTTCCTTAAAAACCACCAAATTACTAGACAAGTCCACAATTGCTTCAAAAACAAACCTAGAGAGAACTGGTACAGAAGGTGTACTGCAGCCTTAGAGCAATTCTTTTGTCAGTTATAGCATTAAACTCTGGCGTCTTCTAATTTTCAAAGTTTTAGAAAAGGAGAAGCAGACCGTCAAATAACATGGTCAATAAGTAACCATTTGTACTGAAAAATAAAGTTCATTTTGGCAACTTTGTGAGAGAATATAATACTATTACTAAGCCCATTTCAGCATGGTGAGCGATAAAACAGGACAGAACTTTGCACTTTTCTCCTTGGCAAGATTTCACATCAGTGTGCGCATGCAGTCAAGTTCAAAGCCCAGCCTGGCTCGGCAGCACGCAGCCCTCTGCCTCTTAACAGGGCCACCAGAAGTAGCCTTTGATGGAACTTCAGGCAGAATCCATCCTGTAAATTCTAGGCATAGCTGACAATTTAGATTAGAAATTTTCAACATAAATCCCATAACTTCATTATTAACACAGTATTGTATTTATTTTTTATTACTGCATTCACACAGTCTGTATTTTAAGTATATTTTATACAGATGCATACTATCATATCCTTACTATTCTACATAAAGCATAAATTTACATTATAAACATATATATATCGCTTTATAGGCAGTTCAATGTATTTTGTTTTAATAATGCATTTCATAATAGATTATTAATGTAATATGGCAGTACCTCCAACAACAGGCATTATCCAAGAAAATGCCTACTTTTAAAAAAAAGAAAGATTAAGAAAAAATTATTTCTGGAAACACTGATTTCCTTAATTTCATGTAAATTTTTCATCTATGCTAGAGTTAGTCTCTGCAGTTTTTGGAGGCAGATGAAGGAGTTTCTCTGCTAATTTGGCAAAGGAGCAGGGAACGTATCAGTGCTGATAAGATAATATTTATTAGCTACATCTGCTATAGCTGCTTTTTATAGACTCCATCACTGCAAGACAGTCAGTCTTGAAATTTCTCCTACCCTGAAAGGAACACAAACCTTGAGGAACTACTTTAAATGCCGTTTGGTGTTTAAAGCTGACAAGACTCCTTTCTCTCGGCTTTCAGTTCATAGTGTAATAAAAACCCTCAGGAATAGCAGTAAGGGGTAGAGCCTACTACATATATCCTGAATGAGCACTTCACACAGTTTTATCTGTCATTTATCTTTGATGATTATCTTAGCTAGTGTCTTTCTGGAATATTATTCAAACAAAATTAAGCCTAGTTATGTTAAATAACCTTATTATAAGAATCACAGTAAAAGAAAATTAGACAACATTACAATGTACCAAAAGGACCTAGAAGTACCCAATGCAAAAAATCAGGAGATGGAATAAATAGCCTTATTTCTAGTGGCTACTTATTTTGCAGCCAAAGACTCTCAAACACCAATCTTTTATTACACTGCAATTAAAACAGTAGCTAAAAACAAAACAAACCCGTGCAGCTTAACTCACCCCATCTGTCCACATGTATCAAAGTGCCTAGAAAGAATGTTACATTTTATTTAATAACTGAAGTCATATAGCAAGAATGAATTCAAGTAAAAGGTGACAGATCACATGAAAGACAGTTAAATTTTAACCTCGACCCCTCAGATTACATTTGACATCATGTTGTTTTAGTATCAATGAAGACACCTGCACAAAGAATCTCTGTGCACACAGAGAGGGAATAAATGTAAATATTTTCAAAGCCAAAACTTTAGGATATAAATATCTCACATTCAAAAGCTGAAAAAGATACCGTACATTTAAAGTTGAGAAACAAATGCACATCCGTAAGTAATATTTAAGTCTATAATTAATTATAACATCATGGTCCTACAGATTCCATACTCTCTATACCACATTCTATTTTAGGCACACAACATGACAATGTCTGTATGTCACTAATGCGGAGAATGATGTTTGTGATATATTTAATATCTTGGTTATTGATTTAGACTGCTTGGTGGATACCTGATACATACAGTATTTCCATAACACAGTGAAATACAGAATTAAACAAGAGGTAGCTAAGGTTACCCTGGTTGGCTGCACAAGAGGAACAGTTTCAGAAAGACTGAAGTATATTTAAGGAGAAGAAAAAGTATTAGGGTAGGCTGAGTTGGCAATGTAATTCCAAAGAGCTCTTCTTTCAGGGGAGATTCATATTTATTGATGCTTAAAAAAAAAATGGAGGAATGTTGTTTTAAATTTTTTTTTTTGAACGTATACTATTTTCATAATATTTTGGGACTCCTACTTGAAACTCATTCAATCTAGATGAATTAGGAGGCAACAATGTTAAGGCATTTAAACACACAGAAACAAACCAGTTATATCCTAGCACTTCAGTTTACTTCTAGATGCACAGTAAAGAAAAAACTTGATAGGGATATAATCACACAACACGCATATACATGAACTGTGTTAAAACTGACTCTTACGTAGCCACAGACTATCAATCTCTCAGTCATGGAATAAAAAATTGACTACCCATTTCCTGTTCAAAAATAGGAAGTATTTAATGTGTTTACCTACGAAGTTGACTGCCTTGTCATGATCTGAGACAACACTTTTTGGTAATATTTATCAAAACAGTAAATATAGCAGTAAAGATACAGTGGAAAACAAAACATGAAGCTGGCAGAAGGATGCTACTACATGCAGACAAGAGCACTGCCTGCAGCTACTGCACCTCAATAATGAGCCTCTCCAGTGCTGGGCACTGCTATAAGAAACATCAGGAGTTCAAAGCAACCTTGGGTCCCCCCTGAAGGGTGTCAGTTCTGCAGAGTCTTCAGTGGGAAGAAGACTGAAAGGCACCATCTTGCAGATGGTTCAAGGACCCAACCTAAAGATGCAGTAAGGAATCCTCTAACTCCCTTCCAGCCATGCTACAACCAGAACAAAAAATCTAAGGCTGTGCAGGGGACCACTGCCTGGCTCCATGTGCTGCGTCCCGGTCCACTCCATACAGCGTAATACATTCTGTCACACAGAGAGAACAATGGCCAGCAGAAAAATAAGATGCAAAAAATGGAAGGAGAACATTTTAAGGAAGGAACAAGGTAAAACACAGAACAGATTTAAAGAAAAAAAAATCAAAAATACAATCCTTAAAGATGCTCCAACCCACAACAGCAATGGTAATTTCAATGATTTTTACACGGCCTTGTTTTACTACATAGATTTTAAGCATTAATGATGTGACCATGTGGTCAGGTTTGCACCAGCCGAATACAAATATGATGCTTCTCTGATGCCTGCAAGCTACTACTGAGTAGCATGTTTGATGTAGATTAAAAACATTTGCATTAAGTTTAAAAAGCCTGTTACAGCATTATGCTGCAGACTTATTTTATACATGCTTAATTTTACTTTCTGAGCATCCTAGTAACCTATTACATGTGCTGCAACATTTGCATTCTAGATTAATTTCTAGTAGAATAAAGACTGAGACACTTTAAAGTATTACATAGGACACAAAATCTATTCTAGGATTTTTTGATCCAACAAAAGCGGGCAATTTTTTTCTTTTCATGACAGAGTAAGCACAAGAATCTTCCTGTATATTTCTCAGATTAGACCGCACATATTCTTTCTGGTTTTATTTTAGAATCACATTCTTCCCTCCAGGCGATTCCATACATCACTACAAATCCTTATGCAATTTTACTCCTGGTTCTATATTTATCAAGACACCTCATCTTAATAGCAATGGTTTTCCTTCAGCATGAACCAGGCTTTTAAAAGAGATTACAAAAAGACCCCCACAAACATTGCCATTCTAACACTATTCACCAGTGTCTCACAATTTAAAGCACTTACACGTAACTTAAACAACGGTTCCTACAACGAAATATACTTCTTATTTTTCTATTTGGTGACCAAATTCAAATGCCACATATATACTTTTTATCTGGCAAAACCAAAAGTTCTTCACACGCAGTTATAATACACAGCTTACCTTCCTAAATAACATCATCTATTACAAAAAAATATTCAGAAAGATACTGAGTGAGAAAGTGTGGGCTAGAAGTAGTGTAAGCATAACTTACGTCACAAAGTGGTCCTGGATACAAAGGATGTGTAAAAAACCATTGACACCCCAGAGCTATGCATTGCTCTGAAGAAATAACTTCAAAAGATTTAAACAAAATGCGGCTTTTGACACTTACGCAACCGATTACATTTGTTTTGGAAGCATATAACAAGGGCCGCTGACAACACCATGAATATATTTTACATGTTTATGCCAGAAGTTACCAATCAAGTAAAAATACACTAAACAGGTAACATGCTTACAGTAGACATTATTTTGCAAACCTTCTATTGATTTGAATTGGAAATTTTCCCTGAGTGAAAACCATGCACAATATAGCAGAACTTGTCTAAAACAACTCTAACTCAACATTCATCTCTTTGAAGACACAGTGCACATCTCAAAGTATCACCAAGAAACACAGACAGGGCTTCAGAACTTTTAAAACCATTTTTATCAGCTTCCAAGTCTGGGAGTCCAGTGACTTCTACTAAAACCCTGATAAACTTACAGTTATATTTAATTTAAGCACTCTCCCAAGATTATGCTATGAACTGTGGCACTTCCTGAGTTCTCTGTATCCCTAGGATTTGTGAAGAGGTGTTTCTTGCTAGAACCAAGAGGGTCTTCCCGGAACAAAACTGGTGTTTGGGGAATCCTTTACAGTATCCTGGGTGCTTTAAACGGTGTTAGGCAATAGTTTCAAAATTATACATTTTTAAAATAAATTTTGGTGGTGGTTACACATGCAACCCCAGAAAACTAATCTAAGCTCCAGTTTTGATCATTAGAAGTATTTCACGCATAGTTGCTTGGAGCAACAGTTTTCATATCTTTGCGACACACAGTCACCACTACTGCATGTGGCCATCTTTGCTTCTCTTAAGAATTGTTAGCATTGGAAAACTGGAAAAGGGCAAAACATTCAATGCATTTCAAGATGAAATAAAACACTTAAAACAGTCCAAAAGAGGACTGTTTCAAGAAACACATTTTAAATAAAACGAGAATTCCAGAAATATCAGACAGTAATTAAAAAAAAAAAAAGGCACAAATGTTTTGTTAACCATTGTTATAAGCACTATCTTAGAAGTTTCAGTATGATCAAACACAACGTATGTATTTGTTTAAAACCTCCAGGACAGGAATCGAGTCTCTTCATATCTGGAAGAACTGTAGCACATTGCCAATGCAACACAAGCAGTAGTAGAAAAGGTAAGGTAAAGAAAACCAATTAGACTACCATCATGTAACAGAAAGTATTAACAAGAACAGACAAAAAAAATGCTGTTAGTAAGTTGTGCTTTCCTCTTTACCTCAGGTAAATTTCAGTATCAACTAATGCTCCCACAACCCTAGAAAAAGAGTGATGAAACAAAAATCACATTTATCAGCAAACAGGCATGGCTTTGCACATGTGTAACTTCATGTATGTACTAGAAACAACTCCAGTCAGTCTCATTTGAAAAACAGCGACTTAGGACTCAGCACAAAATGTGATACTCTGCAGGGATGGCAAATTTTCAAGAGTGACTCAAATTATATTCTTTCTGAAGATAATGACTAAACACATCCATATAAAAACTCAACAGGGGCAGGAGATGCTGCCTCTGGCAGTTTGCTCAGAGTTTTCTTATCATTTGTAGTTTGTGTGCATGTGAGATCAATGCTAACGGTCCCTTGGCAACTTCCAAATTTAGTTGGAGTGAGGAGGCAGGAGTCATTGCCTCTCACAAAATGCTACAGCCTCAAGATGCGTGCCATTCCAAACTCACTTGCACGCTCTTTTGCAATCACATACTTGATTCTTGACCCTGATAAAGGTAACCTACTGACTGCAAAGCTGACTTGCGGTAAACAGCACACTTTAATCACAGACTTCCAACAGCTTTAGGCCATATAATGCCACATTAGTATTGCAAACTGCAAGTTCTGAAATAATAAAGACACAGTAGACAACACTGCCAGTCTGATTAAGGTTACAAATTAAACATGATTCTGTCATTTGAATTACACCATTAAAGAAGAAAAGCAGCCTGTAGAGTATCACTGCAGTGTAGACATTTTTGACCTGGCTGTGTAGGTTAGGATAACAGAAGAAACATTTCTAGTGAACTTCATATAAATTAATATATGAATATGGTCACCCTTACCCACCTCATTTTTTCCCTGCCCCTTATACAAGCTGACTAGCTCATTTCATGTGAAAAAAAATTTATCTAGTTTTTCCCAGCACAGTCTATATCTGATCTAGGATATTGTCAATGTAGCTTCACTAGTAAACAAGAAGTGCAGATAGAACTAAAACCGGGTATCTGTAAAAAATAAAAAAGGTTATGTTAATGTTGCTATAAAAATCTTCATACAGTAGAGACTTACAATCAGCACTAAGGACATATCCCAATATATATTAGTAGTATGCTTCTAAACAGTAGGTCAGCAAATGAGGGTAGAGAATGAAAATAACTTCATAAATCACTTATTGAAGCTCTAAAAAGACTGTTAGTATGAAAGATTACATCTGAGGTAATCTTACATTAAATGTAGAAAGTTTTATTATTAATATGCTACCCACTTAATGTAAGCTGTCAGAACAGACAGGTGGCAGTGAATATGCTGATTCAAAAAAGGGCCAAAAAAGTTAAAAGAAACAACAAACACCTGAAAATTTATTGCCAGAATAAATAACAATTATATTAGAACAGAGTAACCAAACATAAGCCACTGCAAAATAGAACAGACACCATCCATACAACTCACAAACAGAAAACAGATTAACTGACCCTGCAGGACCTTTGATTCTGCAAAGACTTGTATACAGCCTTGACTTCATTCACTTCAAGCAAAGTCAGAAGTGCCAACAACCAACATGAGCAGGATTAAACCCACTGCTGCAGCACCCAAGGACTGGAATTAAATAAAGATTTAAGAAAACAGGTACCAAAGGTATCAGTCTTTGATTTTAAAATAATGAATAGCTTTAGAGAAAAAAAGAATAAATACTGAATATGTTTGATTCTGCAACAGTTATTAATGGTTGTTACATCTCACTTAGGATAAGAATGAGAATTTACTCAATGGTTCAAATTATGCTTACACCAGAGGCCCATACATACATGAAACTGGTCTTAACAACAAGACTTTTTAAACACAGTGCAACACTGCTGAAAAATGTCACACAACTAAACGTAAAATAGTATTCTCTTCGCTCTTTACAGAATGGAGACACATTATCACTTTGTCAGCTTCACTTTGTCAAGTATTTTAAATAACTACCACCCATTTTGCAGCAATTAATTCTTATGATTCAACAGTAAAGACTATATTACCACAGAAAACTGGGAAACACTGTAGCACAATCTCACTGCATTCTCCAGAGCAAATGGTAGGCCTGGTTGATGAGACAGACATATAAACACTTCCACTACATATTCCTTTATTACCACAATGATAACGAAAATTATGCAGTTTAATTTCAAATACTTGCCTTAACCTGTACAATTTCACATACCTACGCTGCACACATTTCCACTACATAAGTACTGCAACATGAACTAACAGTTCAGAATTCTTTGCCAGCACAATCTCAAGCAAGGCTGCTCCAGATCAATTATAGTGAAAAGGAAAAATAATAGAAAGTAAAGTTATCACTGTTAAATGGAGATACTTTTCACATTCTAACAGGATTGCAAAAGCTCTGAACTGTAAAGAGATCACTCTAAAACATAAAATAAAGGTGATATGCTTGTTTCAACACTCTGTTTTGCTTTTGAGCATTTCCTATTTCTGTCAATAAGAAGCCACAAGTAGCATCTAAGCTGCTTAGAAGACTGGCAGCATGCTACTTGGGCTCTATCACTCTCTTCCTCATAGTTTTTACAATCCAGTTCCACCTTCAGTTTGTTGGCCTTAGTGTCACACTCTGCATGGCCAGTTCATTCTTAGGTAGTTTTAAAAAGCCCAATACATTAATTGCAGCAACGTGGAGTACATGACATATGGAGAACCTTTGCCTGTAACTACAATAGCATCTCCAACAGTCTTTTTACCAGAAAAAGGAAAAGTTTAAATTGAATAAACTACTTAACATTTGCAGAGTCCAACAATTTACTGTCTCAAAAATTTAGTCAATTAAATAAGTTGTAGACTTCCCCCAGAGAACTAAAAACTGTACTTGTAGGACTGTCCATGCATTACATGGAAGCTACTCCATGAACACATCAGTATCAGAACTACATCACTTCACTCAACGCTATTTAAAAGTGATTACTTCCTGCGTTTAACACTTTTTATACACACCTACCTACACGTCTACTTACACAAGGGTCCCATACTTATATGAAATTGGTCTCAACCACAGGACTTTTTAAACATAATGCAACGCTGCCGAAAGATGTCACATAACTAAATGTAAAATCATATTCTGTTGGCTCTTTACAACAAAGAGATACATCTCCAGTAGGAGTTCTAGTGGACTGATGCCTTCCTCACTAGAAGCTGTATACAGAAAACCAAAGTTTTAACATGTGCTGTCCAAGGCATCAGGGCTAATAGTTGATCTACTTAATAACATGCTTATTTAAAAAACCTTGGAGTTTCCTAAGAAGCAGCTTAGAAATTCTCCACAACTAAGACTGCAATATTAAAAAATAAAATAAAATTCTTTGTTCTTAAGAATAAAGGTTGCTATATACCTGCCTGCAGTTCAGTCTGTTCAATATCTGTTAAGAGACAAGACATCGAAGCATACAGACTGTTGAATACTTCCAAAATTTTCTAGATATAAGTAGATGAACAGCCCTGCAAGCATACACTGACCTCCTCCCCCTATCCCACTTAAACCCTCTGGCCTAAAAACCGTTCAGGTCTTCCAGGTCCAGGTCTTCTACCTAACCGACTCTAATTGATGGTAACTTCTTCTCTGAAGGAAGAACGGGAAAAAGTTCACTACCTCCGTGAAAAGACTGAAGCTGGGAAGCGTAACTGTATTTTGGAACTTGTGAAGATTATTTTGTAAATAATGACTATCTGTCTGAGTGCGCACTGATGCTCCAAGGTAAACTATGTTTAAACATCCATAGCACACATTTTGAGCACACTAAGAGGAAATAGTCCTAACAGTTAAGTGATGAATTTCAGACAAAGCATGAGATACAAACACACCATTTTTGTGAAACATTCCTTTTTAAAGGGAAAAAAACACGCACGACTAACACCTGATGCGTAGACCGGCCATCGGGGAAGAAAGACGAGCTCTGTAAGTCACCAGAAGAACGAGATGCTCAGTACAGGCCGTGTGCCCGTGCAAACCACGCAGGTTCACCAGGCTGCACGGCCAGGGCTATCAGGCGAGCGGGGGAAACGCTCGCTGCTACGGCAAACCCTGCCTTCCCCCCGTAAAGCAAACGGCAAAGTTC